>NW_011499907.1:67321-94559 GCF_000495115.2 Populus euphratica | reverse complement strand
AAAAATAAATAAACAAAATAAGAACATAAATAAGATAAAAGTTAACTAAGTAAATGAGAGGAAATGAAAGGCATAAACTTGATATTAATAAAAGCAAAGCATAAACATTAAGAGAGAAAGCAAGAGCATGATCTTGATCAGGAAACCAAGATGACTAAATGCATGGCAAATGCCTCCTTTATAGGTGAAAATTGGAAACTATTGATTTGATGACTAATTGATTAGTGGGTGACCAACTCTTGACATGGTGACAATCCTTATCTTCTCTTGTCTGCCCAAAATGTCATTGATACATCAGAATTGGAAGCACTTGAACATGAAAGTTATAGAAAATTGTCTCAGATTTCTTGTGTAAAAAACTTAGATCATTTGGACTTCTAGAATTCCAGATATGGTCCAAACACTGAACAGTGCTCGGGCTGGAGGACAGATTCAGACTTTTTTGTTGTTGCTCCAATTTGGACTAGAAAATGGCCTTTTTAGATCTTGAACTCCATATGAAAGTTATAGGCCTATGTCTTACCTTGCCATCCATATGAAGTACACCGATTACCAAATAGTGTTTCGGTTTGGACTGCACCGACATCTTTTTTCTAAGTTTGGCCATCTCTTTGTCCTTTCAATTTTAGTTCTTAAATTCATCAATCAATCCTTTCATTTATATGATAAGCTTGTATTTAAAATGAATATTTATCACAAATTAAAGGTATCTTATATTATTAGATACGTTATTATAAAACATGCTTTAGTTAAGGAGTTACTGATACTTCAAGAGCAAAAATGATGACATAAAAGCTTGATAAAAATACACTTTTAAGTACTAATCAAACAACAAGGAGAATTAATTTCTAAGATTTTTTTTTCAATGTTCTAAAGGAACACACTAGTTTTACAAGGAAAGAGGACTTTAACAATTAATTTCATATTAAAATAATGTTTACTGACATCTAAAGGACTTTAAAAGCTAGCTAAATAATCCTAGAGTATCTAGGAAACTGGATCTTGGCCAAAAGATATTTAAACTAGAAAATTATGATATTTTATCTTTTTCTTTCTTTCTATTATATGAGGCATCAACAAGCTACTGTCTAGACTTGTCATTTTCATTATTATTTCTATATTTAAGCTTAATTGATACTTTGGTTTTCAATTAAGTTTTAAGGCTTGTTTACATCAAGGTTTAAGCTTACCAGTAAAGGTTTTGGGTTAGTTTTTGTAAGTGGATCAATTCAACCCCTAAAAGTGAATCTATTAAGGCCTATTTCTCATAACTATTTAAATACATGTAAAGCCTAAAAGTCAGCACCTTTAATGAATAACACTTCTAAACTTTTCGTTTTAATGTGTGGAAAAGATACTTGCATTCTTTGTTTTTTAATTAATTGAATCTAATTTATCAAAGATTTACTGACTTTGTGGTGTTATTCAACTTCAGCGGAAGACAACTAAATTATGAACACAAAAAAAAGAAAGGAATAATGAGAATAATCTATAATGGCACCACCAGGATTGTAACTTAAATGACTAGCGTTTAAGATACCCTTAGCCAAACAAATCCTCTCCAACACATTATAAACATTTGAAGGAGAAGAAACAAAAAATTACATATCCCTTGAATAGCTTGGAAAACCATAATTCCTCTTCCAAACCAATATGTCAGTCTTCTATAATAAAGTAAGCCTACATCTTTTTCATATTAGAAAACTATCTTATTAACGAAAACCTTATAGAAAATACTAATAAAAATTTCCAAATTGAAATCCATCACATGAAATAAAAGAATACAATAAATGCATAGAATATAACAATAAAATTGAGTGATGAAAACATGCTAAAAAGTGCTAGAATGAACAAACATCTACTACAAGGCAGGTCGTGAGTTTCATAAAGGATAGAAGATTATGAACTAGCTAAAAATTATCATGTTAACCACTGAATAAAGGAATTATTATGGATGAGAATGATAACAACCATATTTAGTTTATCTTTTCCTTCTTTTTATATCTATAAAAAGCAAAATCATGTCATGTACATCATCAAAATCTCATGCAAATGAAGAAATCATCAATCTCTTGACTTAGGAGCTTTAATTTATGTTATGTATAATAAAAATTAATTTTAATAAAAAACAATTCATGAGCTTAATATTTTATATCCTTCTCCAAATGTTTGTTTAAAGAATGATCAGTAAAGGAAAGTTCTTTTTTTAAAAAACAATGACTGAATAATTTTCTACTAAACAACACAACTAAAAGAAAGTTTTCTCTGATTTTTTTTTAATGGCAACCAAGTTATTAAAAGAAAACATGTTTTAGGAGTGAACTGAATGGGAAAAGTTACCAATAAATGTTCCAGATCTCTTACAAATAGGTTTTACCATGTTCACTACTCTCTTCTCTTCTCTTCTTCAAAAACATATTTGACCTTAAACCACCATATATTTTCTTTAAAACTATAACAAATTTTCAAGATAGAATTTTTGGCATACTAGTTTTTTGTCTAAGCCCATCATTTCTTCATAACTTGTACTATAATATAAAGATGACCCTTTTTTAAACTTCAAAAGTATGTCGTGACATCTTCAGTGATGGTAAGGATTTATATCATGCCTCTTGATAAGGTGTGATGTTGGAAAATATTTTAAATTTAATTTTAGCTTTATCTTTTAATGAAAAAGGACACAACTTTAATCTAATGGTGTTCATACTAAAATTTGAGTCATTATAGATGTTACAGACCTCTTTGAATTCCCTGAAATTCAAGTATGGATTTTTTAAATCTAAACCATGAAAAGAAGGTAAAAGTTGAATAATGCCCGACTTAAAATTAAAATGGGATACATCCAGAGGAAAAACTATGCATGATGGTGCACTTGTTCTTATAGGATTCATGTGGTCTCTAAGTGTTCTACCACGGTTATTCTCATTATTCTTATTATGAAGTGATTCATTATCTTCTTCAGCCATATTTTCTAAAAATAATGAGGATACCCTACAAAGTCTATCACTTAATAAATGAATATTCGATCCTCTCTCATGCATGTGTGGGAATAGAATAAAAGAAATAGAAAACAAAAAAAAGAGAAAGAAAAGAAAAGAAACAAAGTTATATACAAGAAAAGTGAAAAGAAAAAATAAATTAAATACTATAATTTGTACAAGAACTTACATCCCTGTCAACGGCACCAAAAACTTGACACGACCAAAAGCTTGATGTCTTCTCCCAAGTGCAGGAGTGTCGAAGTAATAAATAACCCGGCAAGACCGGGGTTGAATCACAGGGAGGTTAATTGTACAAATTATAAATAATAATTATAAACAACAACAATAACAAATCTAATAATAATAGCAATAATAGTAGTAGTGGTAGTAGTGGTGGTGGTGGTGGTGGTGGTGGTAGTAGTAGTAGTAAAGAGGAGATAATAATAATAATAATAATAATAATAATAATAATCAAGAAGAAGAAGTTGATGAGAACTTTGAGATGAAAGATTAACGTATGGATTAAACAATGATAAAAACACATGTCAAGGTTAGAGGTTCCACTAATGGTATGTCAAACAAGTATAGTATAAACTCTTATTATTCAATTGGAAACCACACACAAAGGAGGTTCCAATTAGATTATAAATTGTTAACATGATTACATTAGTCATCTTATTCAATTAATGCTAATACTTGTAAATCTCGTCAAACATTCATGATTATAACTTACGTTAATAACAAATCAAGTTTCTTTCATAGCTTAGGTGTCGGTTATACCAAACAGTATGGGCTATGAAAGTACCAAGCATTTGTTGTACCAAATGTTCTACAACATAAATCAAGATTAGTCATTTAACAAGCAAAGTATTAAAGAGTGAATAAAATAACAAATACAAAACATGTTAGTATCAAACATGTTAGTATCTAATTACCAAACAGTATTCTGATTTAGATTGCACCCACATCTCTTTTCTAAGTTTGGTCATCTCTTTGTCCTTTCAATTTCAGTTCTTAAATTCATCAATTAGTTCTTTTATTTATGTTATAGGCCTGTATTTGAAATAAATATTTACCATAAATTAAAGTTATCTTATATTATTAGATATATTATTATAAAACATGCTTTAGTTAAGTAGTTATTGATACTTCAAGTGCAAAATGATGACATAAAACCTTGATAAAAAAACACACCTTTAAGTACTAATAAGGTTGCATCTAGGTTTCCTTTAAAAAAAATTTAATTTTAGTTTGTTGTTATCTCAAAATATATCAGTAGAATAAAGAGTAAAAAAAAAAGGAAGAAAACATCAAAAAGTCACTTTGGTCGAATCTGCAACAAAACACAAACAATGAAGAATTTAGACCAAACTAATTCATAAAATTCTTAAATATTAAATAATGGTTCTAGGAGTCCTAATTAAACCCCATTTAAAATTTAAACTTATTTGGAGATCGTTTTCTATAGCAACCAAGGTCAGGATCAAAACTTGTTGTAAGAGGTCAGATTCGTATCATAAAGGAATCTCAGGTAAACAAATTCAGAAAATTATCTAATTTTAAATATTGGGTTTCAATGTTGTAATTGTACTCTATTAAAATTTAAGGTCATTTGGAGTTCTTTTCCTATAGGAACTAAATTCAGGATTGGAACTTGTCATCGTGAGTATAATTTGCATCAGTACTTCAAATTTTTTTTACTGCTGTAATTTTTCAATTATAAAAATATAATAACATCATAATTGATATATTTAGGTGTCATCTAAATCTTTTTTGTATAACATTTGCATCTTTTTTCTTTTGTACCTTTAAAAATATCCATTTTACATTCAAATTCGTTTGTTACTCGTGAAATTGTAAACATAATTTTGCCTTTGCTTGTTTTCACATCTTTTTTTCCTTTTGAATTATATAAATATGTTTAGATACACAACTATAACTATTATATTTGGGATTGCTTTCAGTTTCACAAGTGTTGAAGAAAGGTGAGACGAGAGGAAAAAGGCATAACAAATATATTTGAGTGAAATACAAGAGGAGTGTAAGCACTTGAGGAAGTAAAAGATGAATGTATATTTATTGTCAACTAACCAATTTTAAAATTCAAATATGTTAAAGTTAAACAACAACATGGCAGCATAAAGAAGAGATAATGAAATTATAACTTAAATACACATTATAAATCACTAAGTGGATCAAATGACTAATAAATTTAGACATAGATTGGATAGGTTGGATAGGCAACATGTTTATGATCATGGTAGGGTTCACATTAGGTCTAAGCAAAAAGAATTTAATGTTATGAGGGCTATTAGACGATTTAACACTAATATAAATGAGTTTATGACTCATAATACGGACATGAGTGATGTTGATTTTAAAGATGTATCAATGGGACACGGGGAACATTTTTTACAATAGCAAAATTTTCAATTTATAAAGGAAAGATATAATGATAATTTTAGTCAGAGGGGTAATTATAAGTATTAGGACTATAATGTTGAGTTAGGTGGAGATTTGGGTACAATTAAGCTCAAAATACTAGCTTTTTAAGGGAAGAATGATCCTAAAGTTTATTTAAAATGAGAGAAGAAGGTGAAGTGGATTTTTTAGTGTCTTAATTATCCAGAACCCAAGAAAGTAAAACTTATTATGATTGGTTTTACTAACTATATCATTGTGTGGTGGGATCAATTAGTGACAAATTATATGAGAAATTATATAAAGCAAGTCGATAATTGGGATGAGATGAAATCCCTTATGAGAAGGAGATTTATGCTTAACCACTTTTATAGAGAATTGTATCAAAGGTTGTAAAGTTTGAGTCATGATATAAAGAGTGTTGACGAGTACTTTAAAAAGATAAAACTTGCTATGATTTAATATGATGTTAAGGATAATGGGGTGGCTATTATGTTTAGATTCATGAATAGTTTTAATCATGTTATAGCTTATATTATGAAGTGGCATCATTATATAGAGTTGGAGAAGATGGTGCATATAGACGTGAAGATGGAGAAACAACTTAAACAAAAAGGTACCATTTAGAAAAGCCAAACATTAAGCTCTTTGAAACCTTAGAAACCCAATTAGAAGGTTAACACTAGGGGTGGTCCATCATCATAGAATGAGAAGGGCATGGCCAAGTACCTAAATAGAAGAAAAACACCTTGGTCATTGTTAAAGGTAACAATGGTACTCCTACTTCTCACAACCATGACATTAAATGCTTATATTATCTGGGTTTTGGTCATGTTGCTTCACAGTGTCCAAAAAAAAAAGTTATGATTATAAAAGCAAATAATAAGGTTGAAACTAATGAGGTGGATAAAGAGGAGAAGATGTCACCATTAAAGGATGCTGATAATGTTTGTGTTAAATATTCGATTGAGGGAGAGGCATTTATGGTTAGGAGAACATTGAATATGCATGTCAATATGGATTATTTAGAAGGTCAAAAGGAGAACATATTCTGCATGAGATGTCATGTTCATAATAAGGTATGTAACTTAATTATAAATAGTAGTAATTGCACTAATGTAGCTAGTACTGAATTGATGAGAAAGTTAAACTTGCATACTACCAAACATCTCATATCTTAAAAATTATAATGGTTGAATGCTGGTGGTAAAGTGAAAGTGAATAATTATGTTTTGGTTGCTTTTTCTATTGGTAAATATTGTGATGAGGTATTATGTGATGTTATGTCACTACAAGCTAGTCACTTGTTACTTAGTAGATCATGATAATACATGAAAGAATGATAAATAGGTATTCCTTTGAGATGAATGAAAAACCTATAACTTTTGTATCTTTGAAACCTAAGCAAATATATGAGAAAAAATTGAAATTAAAGAAGGAGAAAGTGGTTGAAAAGAAGAGCTTATACATGAGGGGGACCTTCTTTGCTAACAATGTTCTTCTTGATTTTGATGATAATGTTATTCTTTGGCTTGGTTTTGATTTTTTTACCTTAGAATATATTTTTCATTATCCAAATTCAAAGATGAATTTTTTTAAATAAGGAGAGGATGATACAAATTAAGTCAGGTTTGAATTTGACATTAAAATGTCTATTGACTAGTTTTGCGAGATCAAATATATCTCTCAAACTATACATCAAAACAAAATACTATTTTATAGGGACATACTAAACCCATGAAACTATATTTTGATAAACGTTCAAGTAAAATAAAGCTCAGGAACGTATTATTGCATAGGGTCAAAGTTATGAGACAAATCATATCAAATCTATCAAACTAAACCTTTATGTATTGTTTAGGACATATCTTAAGTTACAAGTGGAATTTATCTATGATTTAAGTTGGTATGAAAACTAGATATTTAAATATTTCCAACCATATATGGTATGACCATTAATTCATACATACGAGGGAGAACCATTAATTCATATATACAAGAGAAAACGACATGCATGTTTGAAGTTAGGAATGAAAATCTGCCAAGAATGTGTAAAAATTAAAGATTCAGGTTACGTGGAGAAATTCTGACATGAAGAATTTATTTCTATTATCTTATTTTATTTATTTATTTATTTAATATTGAATAATTATTTTTAATTTGGGTTTGTTCTAACTCATTAAACATTGTTTAAAGGTTTATTTCACTATTGGACTCATATTAGTTAATTACTAGTTAAGGTCCAGTAGCTTCTAACCCAAAATGGGTCCATTAGTGTTACTTAAAGGAGACTATATTATATTTCCTTAAATGCAAATTTCTACAAGAAGTTAGAGAAAAAATGCGAGTTTTTATTTTGTTTGTTTATGACAAAAACAACTTTTTTTGGTAGGAACAAGAATCTTACACTAATTTATCAAAGATTACTTGGCTTTGCAACATCATTTGCATATTTAGGGTTCTTCAATACAAGGTTATCTCTACATCCAAGTATCTTTCTAGTAACTTTGGTTCTTAGGTATAAAATTATTTCTAGGTTAAAGTTCTATCAAACCTCATTTCTATATTTCTGAGTTATTATTTACTTCGTTAGAGGTTCTTTAAATATATAATCAAAAGGTTCGCATCAGGTATGTTTTTAATTAAAAACTATCTTACTAATTTGCATTGTAATTCTTGAGTATTGAAAACCAAATGTTGTTTTCACATTTACAATTGCATATAGAAACTAAAAAAATAGTTGAAGATTAGTTGAAAATAAAATGAACTTTCAACTCGATAATGAAGCAAGAGTTATTATTTTTGCCATAGGAACTAGTTATGCATTAGTTATAGGATCTGATTGTTTTCTTTCATCTAATAAGCTAGTTGTAGGAACTAGTTATTTTGTTTTGTCATGATATCAATATGTGAACTTTTTATTATAAAGACTCATTATTTTTTATATCATTTATTTTATTTTATTATATATACAAATAGAATAAGAATGACATATGAAATATTTTGATTAATAATGTTTTTGTTTTTTATTCGTAGAAGGTGGTTAGACATACTGCCTATGGGCAAATACAAATCCAAGATTTTACTATTAAAATAATATGAAATATAAAGCCAATAAGAATAATACGTATCACGGGTGTCTATATATATGCATTTAAGTTAACAAATATTGAAATCATTTTGTTTGATTTTGATTGTCTTAGTTAGAAGATTCCTTTTCAACAAGCTTCACGCTCCAATCTGGACTTCCTCCGGTGTTTATTTGGTTTATTGGCTTCCTCTTTTCAAGGAAAAAGACTTTTCTTTATACTAAAATATAGTTTTTTAATAAAAGGCACTAAGATTTAATTTTTAGATTAAGCAATTTATTTGTTTTAAAATCAATAGTTGACTTGGTCAAGATTTAATAGATTAGTCACCCAAGCTTTGTCTACATTAATTAGGTCAGCGACTCTTTGATTAAGTTAATTCTCGAATTAAACTAGATTAAAGAGCATATAATGCCAAAACAAAAGTTGCTTTCATCAAGGAGGAAAATATGCATGAAACATAATCGGGTATATTTACGTGTTAGAAGTGTCTTATTATCTCCAAGAGAGAGGTGTAAGTACCCAATATCACGACAGCAGCACCAAGAAGCACTACAGTCCATAAGACCACCATCTCAAACCCAAATCGCTGATAAGTTCCAGAAATCTTCATGTAACATAAGGATGGAAGTATAATAGAAGCTGTCATACTTAAAAATGCTCCGACCAGCGACATGAGATCACCAAAGAAAGGGAGCGAGACGGCTACAATGACATTGCTGATCACCAAAGACGTACCGATGAAGAGGCTAAATATCCTTTTCTTGCCGTTCATTGGAAGCCAACTTTTGATAGCATTTACAATTGGAATGATCATCAGGGCGTACTTTGTAATGGGACTGACCAGTGTGGTGTATATTGTCAGTCTTGAGCTTAGCTTTTCTGTTGGAAGATTTAAGGTTATCTGCGACTGAACGCTTGGTCCAAACATTAGGTAACCCATAACTGCCATTGATGCGTAGCTAAAGGAGCATAAAATAAAGCACAGGATCATGACCTGCAATTAAAGCAACACTAGTCGTTAACTTCAATGAAACTCAATCATGTAAAATCGTAAACATAGAAGCCAGTTTTATGAGGAAGTAGAGTATTACAGAAAATCAGTCATGATGGTTGCTTACGTTAGAGAACTGATGCTTGTTTTTCATAGAAGTGTAAAGGGTGGGGAAGACTGGATGTGCACAGTAACAGAAGGCATACAAGCTTACTGCAGTAGGGATTCCATGCCAATTCACTGGCGTTCCCTTTTCCTTAAATCCAACCCCATCAAATGCACCAGTCCAAAAAATTGAGATGAGAACGATAGCTGAGGCTATAACCCCACTTGCAGAGATATAAGATAGAATGCTCATGTCATCCAACCAAACCGTAGGCAAAATGATAAGGGCCACAATTATAACAGAACATTGTCTGCCACTTATTTCAAACCCTGCGACTTCAATCCCCATGTTAGGAAATAAATTTTGTAAATTATCTCCTTCAAGAATCAGGAATCCTGTTGAAACTAAATAGAGTTCTGTGTACATGAGAAATGACACCAAAATTCTTCCCTTGTTACCAAAAGCACGCTCGCCTATATCAGGATAAGTTCTGATATTTGAATTCAAATCCATGCATCTTTGGATCAACAAGCCGGTGTAAAAGGCTGCAGTGGAGATGACAAAGAGAAGGATCAAGCTCAACCATCCTCCTGATGATAATGCATAGGGAATTGAAAGGATTCCAACTCCTGAAAAATCAAACCGAGAACAAAATTGGTTAGAGTTTGAAGACTACAACAGATGCAGCGTATATGTTGAAGAGTAGAACCTGACAAAGCATTGAGTCCGTGGAAAACAGTCTTGAAGGTAGATGTGGAGCCTGAACTTGTAAAACTGTCATTTGATTCCACATCTCTCAGTTTGCATCCTAGCCTGTGTTGCTCCTTGTCAACAAGGAGAGGCACAGCCAACAATAATTCATCATGAGGCATGGTGTCCATGATATTGCAGACAGCTGAAAGAGAGAGAAAGCAAAATCAGCAGAATGTTAGAATCTGCAACTTGAAAGAATTTTTTCTTTTCCTTCCTTTTAGAAAGGTTCAGCTACCAGCAGGTGTTGCTCAATGTAAAGTTATACCTCCCAGGAAATAAATATTTTCTCTTTGCAAGTCTCAATGGCTTCTAAGTTACAAGGCTGCTATTACATATATACACGCATTTTATAGTGTCAATTCCTAACGGTAATTCAAAAGTATTTTTTAAATGTGTCTATAATGAAATGAAATCCTTCAAACACGTGAAACACGTCCCCTACATAGTCCTGATCGAAAGAACTGCCACCGACAGGGCTTTTAATGACCATGATTATAAAGATAACAATTAAAATATAGGACTATACAGTCTATACTCTCTAATGAGCATTCATTGATTTCATGTTGCAAATGTTTTCCCCGTACTCACGGCTACGGGGTGTTTGGAATTCTAGTTTACTTTTTAAAATAGTTTTTTATATTAAAACATAATCAGAAACTATATCACATCATCTCCATAGCGATGAGAGGGGACAATACTTTAATATTATTAAATTTGGTTGGTCTTAAATCCCTTCCTCAAGTTGGCGGGATAACAGGTAAACTATATCCTTAGCTTCGGCCTGCTATAGGGGTGGTAGGGATCCCTCTAAATATATGTCGTGGTAATGGAAGTAATGGGTTCAGCCCATCTTTATACCCTTTTTCTTCAAAAAAACAAATCATGAAATGGAATATCCATTGATAAATGGAGTACAATTTATGCATTATCTACCGTCGAATACTCTTTTTTTCCGAAGGCTATGAATGACGTACCGTCCACCAGTAACAAAACCATTGCCTTTGAATTTAAGGTGTTTAGATAATTTCCAAGTAGCTGACTTAGTACCTTACTACAATTTAGGCAATTGTTCAACATGGTGTGTGTGGCTGACTGGTCAATAATATAATCACCAAGCTTCAAGAATAGGTGAGGTCCAAGATTAGCCAACTAAAGCTAACAGTGATTATATTACCACAAGCTCGGTCTCTTGTACTGCGATTTTTCACAATCCTCATGAATTAAGGTTTTTTAGTGTGAATAATAAGATGTTCATGTGCTTAAGAAATAGATAATTGATGGTAAAAGATGTAATAACACCTTTAAAAGAATTTTTTATAGGAATCCTCAAATCATAAAATTAATATTTTGTAAGGGATTATAATAAATAAAAATTGTATTTTAAATTTTAAAAATAAAAATATTTATTTTTGTTTTGGTATGCTACATGATATCTGAGATTTAAAAGTATGAATATTTACATAATAAAAATTATAAATTCTATACTTGGATGATTTAGGTGACTTTTATCTTTAAACCTTATTGTTTTGATAGAATGAGGGGTTAAAAATTATTTTTTATTGATAATATTAATAATAGATAAAAACAATTTGTATAAAATTAAAAAAGAGACAAATATTCTTTATAAAATATTAATGACAATGAAAATATATATAGTAATCTCCTAGAAAAGTTTTATACACATAGGATATAGAAAAATAAATATTTTTGACATTAATATTGTGTTAAAAATCATTAAAAAAAATTAAAAAAAATATTAAAAGCATGATTGAACTTTAAACTTAACTATATCTAGAAATGTTAGGTTTTGAAGTGAGAAAACACTTATATTATCTTAATATAATATTTTATTAAATTTAAAAATATTTATTATAAATATAAACTTCATCTTTATACCTTCTAAAAAAATTAAACTTTCTTAACAAAGTTCCAAAAATATTGATTGAAAAGTATCCAAAGTATCGATTCATCTAGATATTCATTGTTATAAGCACTAAAAAGATGAATTGAAACCATTACCGTACGAGG
The DNA here is from genome assembly GCF_000495115.2 of Populus euphratica. Taxonomy (NCBI): domain Eukaryota; kingdom Viridiplantae; phylum Streptophyta; class Magnoliopsida; order Malpighiales; family Salicaceae; genus Populus; species Populus euphratica. The sequence continues at coordinate 82,187 of NW_011499907.1, read as the reverse complement.
ACAAAATGTAGAAAAAATATCTGGGATTTAGGAGGTGTTGATGCGGAATATTTAATGAAAAAAAAAAAGTTTCGAATATGGAATCCGGATCAGTCTTCAACTAACTATGAAGGATCACATAAAAAATATGATAAATAGTAATTTATTTTTTTAAATTAATATAGATATTTAAACTAACTTACATATATTATAATTAATTTTATGGATCCTAAAGTTAATAATTATATAAATTTTTAGCAATCATTATATAAATAACCAAATATTCAAATCTAAAATCATAAAAAAATCAAATTATTTAATTTTAAATTTTATTATTTAACCACTGTCTAAATAATTAACCTGTTTTTTTATTTAGATGGGTGTTAGCTTATGTATATTATAATTAATTTTATAACTTATTAAATATTCTTTAAACCTAATAAATATATAAAATATCATGAAAATAATATATATATATATATATATATATAAAATAAAATTTAAACCCAAATAAAAAGAAACAAGTTTTTTTCACCGTTATACTGACACCTCTGCTTTTGAATTGATAGGTGCATGGTACAAAGCTATTTAAGTTGTTTTCAGAGTACGACAACTCATGCATTTATCGCATTTATCGTTTTTAAAAACGTTTTTATTTAAAAAAATATTAAATTAATATATTTTTTATTATTTTAATATGTTAATATAAAAAATAAATTAATTTAATATATTTTTAAAAAACATTCCATATATCACAATATTAAAAAAATAATTAAATAACGTGATTTAACAAATAATTTGGGATTCGACAACGTCAAATTCTGTCAAGAGGTCATCTTAAAAAATGTATAGAAATCCAAGCAGAACTTCTCTTCCTGCGTCAGGAGTGCAATGCGTGATAGAGAAGGAAAGAAAACAAAACCCTACCGTGATATGACATCGCCATGGACTTGACGCTAGCACTAAATTTCGATACACAGAGGTTGTCTCAAGACATTATTAAAAATAAATTATGTACTGAACAAATATTGATTGATTGATAAAGAAAGAAAGAGTCTTGATTGGGTTGATCGTTGTTTAGATGGTTTCTTCCACATCGGTTGTTTGGTTTTGCTTCGATCGCTCCAAGGATTAGAAGGACAACTCATCACGAGGTGTTGTCGTGGTCGATGTGTGAATGCCTTTATTTCAACGTGTGTGTGTTTTTGAAACCCTAAAATGAGTCAATAAAATTTCAAAGAGAAAATACTGCAATATACCATAATTAAACTTCCGGCTCCGCAATCATCAACCCATAACCCATTTGCTACATTTCAAACTTTCGAATTGTGTTACCTCAAAATTCTGTATCACCGAGCCTAAATTTTTATTTTTATTTTTATTTTTATTTCAAACCTAATCCAATTAGCCTTTAGGAGACTCTAACTTTAAAAAAAATTCCAAATTAGTCTCATCCATTTTACAAATGCATTGTAATTGAGCCCGGTAGAACTACTAATAAATCCTTTGACATGATCTATATTATATATATTATATCATGTATTTTCCAAACACAATTACAATTATAATTTATCCAATCATTTTGATCTTCTTCCATACACAACATAAGACTAAAATAGATAGCCATCATCATATCTAACAAATGCATTGCCATTTTTTTTTCAAGAAATAAAATAAATAAAAATATAAGAAACATTTTGAATTAATTAGATGCATAGTTAATTAATGAACACCCATGGTTTTAATGTCAAATTACAAACATAATAAAAAAAATATCAATAGATAAGTTACATTCATATTTAATATTAGTTTCATTTACATAACAAGAATAGTAATAAAATTATCTTACAAAAAGAATTCAACAAATCTATATCTACATCATCATTACATAAACAAAAAAAAAACCTATAACATATTCCTTTTCTCGAGAGTATGTGGTGAATCTATAGCCAATTTTTATGCAACATAAATATACATTCAACAAATAACATAATAGAACATATGCACATTATTTTTTTTTTAATTTCATCTATCCAAAATCAACATTTTAAACATAAATGTGTAGTTTTTTTTTCATATATCAATTATTTGGTTTCACCCAAATGATCCAGTAATAACCTAGCAAGTCAGTCGTATTGACTCTACTAGCTTCATTTTTAGATAATTAGTCAATTAAATATTTAGACAATCAGTTGCACTGACACCACTAACTCTACTTGAAACAACTAGTCAAATCATTTATCCTGATAGGCAGTTATACTGACACCACTAGCTTCACTTCAAGTAGTTAGTCAAATCAATACTTTCTTGACATGAACATTTCAATAGATAAATAAGCATTTAAAGAATTTGTAATGTTAAAATATATAAAACTTCAAAGCAGAAAAATATGTTGGACACTTACTTAGAGCCTATGCCCAAGTTGTTGCTCCCTGTTGTTGTCCTATCCCGACAACTTTTTATATATCATTAAAGATATATTTATCATAAATAATTCAATCCATCATAAGAATACCTTTCCAAATTCTTATTCAACCAATATTCTCAAATCTTTAATGAGAAAAACCCTTAAAATTCTATACATATGCATATTTTATAGGTTCATATTTGTTCTCATAAATTAAATTATTAAAACCTTCATTTCAATAGCAATAAAAGAGCACATACAATAACTTTAGGTCTCCCCCTGCAAGGACTTTTTGACTTTTTAGTTAAAAAGTGATTTTTAAAAACCATAGGTTGCTATAAGTTTCCTTTTATAAAACTCATTTCATTATAACTAGCACATGTCTTATTATATATTTAAACATTTAAAACACAAGTCCAGAAACTTCAAAGGTTAATTTCTTGAGTTTCTATTATAGTTTTTGTTTTTTTTCTTAATCCAATCAATTAAACACATCATATATTTACAATTCAACACAATCATGATGGAGATTTGAAATAATAACTCATTTCCCTCTTGAAATCATCCTTTTAAAAACCAAAGGTTCCTTTTTAAAATTTCATACAATATTCTTAACATATAATTTTAAAACATGTATATAACACAATCAATAACAATATCCACATCAATTTAAATTAAGCAATCCAAACACTTTTTAATTTTTGTGTTAATTTCATAGCACTCCTCATTTTACATTTCATTGAATGTAATGTATTTTAGTTATCATAACAATTAAACAACAAAATCAATTCGTCTTTTTCTTACTTGTCATAACCTAATTTTATATTTCTACCAAAATTATCTTTTTTAAAATTTAAAACAAAAAATAAAAAAGACTTGGCAACTTGGAAAAAGTAGGCCAAGAAAGTTTTTAAATGCATGGAGAAACAACACTAAGGTTTTCAACAAAAATTTGAACCCAACAAAGCCAAATTAAATTATTATTAGATGGATTTGCATAAAAATTAAGTTTAAGAACTTAGTTAGACTTTTAATAAGCCAATATGATTTAATTATAGGCCTAATTAAGGATTTAATTAAATTTAAAAAAAAACTTAGGGTCAAATTAAAAGAATTAATTAAATGCAATAACTTAGTTAGACTTTTAATGGATCAAATTAATTTTATTAGGAACTTAACTGATGAAAGATTTAGTTTTAAAGCTTAATTTATGCTTAATTAAGAAGATTGAGATTTTAAAGGACCAAATTTAATTTTTTTCAAAATTCAATTGGAAGAAAACAAGGATAAAACTGTAAGAAAATCAAGATTTAGACTTCAAATTGAAAAAATTCAAAACCAAGAATTTTTTTGCAAAAGCTATGTGAATTCTAAGACCCAATTCAACTAAAAACATGGGTGAAAATTGAAGAAATTAAAAGTTTTTGGTCACCTAGAGACGGGATTGAAAATATCCAAGATTGAGGATCAAGATGAAAAAGACATTAAACTTAGAGAATCATTTTGAAAATTAGCAGGGATGAAATTGAATTGATTCTTAAAATTAAAATGTAATTGAAGACTTAATTGACTAGATTAAAACATTTGAGGTTAGAATTAAAAAAAAATATTAAAGACCTAATTTAGATCAAAAAACCAAAAACAAATAAAGCATCATGTTTGTTTTAATATTATTTTGACCAAAACGACATGTTTTGAATCAAAACTATATTGTTTTGAATCAAAACTATATTGTTTTGATCAACAAATGTAAAAACATGTAGGTCACTATTTCGTTCCTACCATTATACAATAAAAGTTACTGATGAAGCTATTTCTAGAGGCCATTTAATGCTTTATTTTTCCTCTAAAAAGGATTACAAAAACATTATTTTTACCTTCTGTCATTATATTCTGACACGACTAAAAAATTAATGTCTTCTCTTAAGTATAGAAATGTCAAAGTAATAAATAACCTAACATGACCGGGGTCGAACAATAGAGAGATTAACTATACAAATTATAACCAACAACAACAATAATAATAAGTTAACTAAGACTTTGAGATCTAAGATTAATATAAGAATTAAACAACGAAAAAAATAAATATCAATGTTAAAGGATCCACTAATGGTATTTCAAACAAGTGTAATATAAATTCTTATTACAAGTTCATGTTGAGTTTGCACTATACTTATTCTTACACTATTAGTGTTATCTTTTAACTTTCACATAATAAACTTAATTAAACATAATAAAAGAGAGAAACATAAATAAACAAGATAAGAACATAAATAAAATAAAAGTTAACTAAAAGAAAGGAAATGAAAGGCATAAACAAGATATTAATGAAAGCAAAACTTAAGCATTACAAAAATACAAAGAGAGAAAGCAAAAGCATGATCTTGATATGAAAACCAAGATGCCTAAATATATGAAAAATACCTCCTTTTATAGGCCAAAATTAGAAACTCTTGATTTGATGACTGAACATTGCAAAATAATTGAGGTTATTTGGGCTTTTAGAACTTAAGATATGGACTGAACATTGAACAGTGTTTCGGTTGCAGGACAGATTCAAACTTGTTCGTTATTGCTATAATTTGGACTTGAAAATGGTCATTTTAAATCTTGAACTGCCATGAAATTTATAGGTTTATATCTTATCTTTCTATGCATATAAAGTAGATCTAAATTCGAGATCTGCAACTCCAGATAGACCCAATTACCAAACAATGTTCACGTTTTGGACTGCACCAGTATCTCTTTTTTAAATTTGGTCATCTCTTTATCCTTTTAATTTTAGTACTTAAACTCATCAATCAATCCTTTTATTTATATGATAGCCCTGCATTTAAGATATTTACCATAAATTAAAGGTATCTTATATTATTAAATATGTTATTATAAAAGATGTTTTAGTTAAAGAGTTATTGATACTTCAAGTGCGAAGTGATAATATAAAACCTTGATAAAATGCACTTTTAAGTACTAATTCTTCCCCCAACCAACTTATTACTAGTTCCTAGTAATCAAAGTGTTAAAATAGAAAGAAAAAAAATATAAATTCCATGAAGCTAGGTATTCACCATTCAACTTCCATTAATGTATCTAAAGGAACAAACACTCATTGAATTTATATTTATGCTCAATACCTCTTTAATAAGATATTAAGAAACCTTTTTTTATACTTAATATATCAACACATAGTTATGGGACTTTATTTAAAAGAAAAGAAAATTTTTATTTTAGGGTATTAAATGTTAAAACACCCTTTCAGATTTAATTGCTTAGGTTAGGAAAACTATGAAACCAAACTTATCTATGTTTTTATTATCATCAATATTATCAATTTATTTTTGTTTATTTATTTATTTATTTATAAGTTATATACTATCCCTTTTTTCTTAGTTGTTACCTTTAACAAATGAATATAAATAATGGAATAATCCAATGTGGAAACCATAATCATATGTTAAAGTATGCGTGTGAAAATGAAGGTTTAAGAAAACTTGTTAAATGAGCATACAAGCATAATCAAGTGATAACAATGCTAAAGTTTTTAAACCTAAATATTTCAAGAAATGCTATGATAGACCTTAATAAGAAAGTTTACTAAGATACTATTCAAAAGTCAATAGAATCCCTCCTTAATCTATCATGTTAATAACACTTTTGTTAAATGGCTTAATAACAACAAAAGTTTAGTTTTTTAGTTTTTTTAACTTACAACTACACCCGTCCCCCCAACTAAAATAAAATATTGTCCTTATGTTCTAAGGTGAAAAGGTGGAGTATATAAAAGATCACCTGCACCGACAACTATTGACAAACATGAAAGACACTGAAGAAATAATAAAATAAAAAATATTATGTTATTAATAAAACCAAAAGACACAAGTTCTTACAAACTAAGGCTCAAATCCAATCTAAACTTTTTATGGTTTTTTCTGTTTGACTAGTCTAGTCAACTTATAAAGGAATCAATTATAGGGATGAAAATATGATGTGTCATGTAATTAATCAGTAGTAGCGGCAAAAATTATGATGTGTCATGTTGGAGATGTTAGAAATTGTTGTTCCATAACATTGAGCAAACTCATAGGTTTCTAGTGAATGTTTAGATGGGCCTAAGAGAAAATATAAAATATCTCTTTTAATATGCCCAAACCACCTAGTAAGGCAATGAAGACATTAGTGTGTTTGCATTCAAATATTATGGAGACTTGTAGCTCTTCTCCAATTGTTTTTTCAATGATATCCCTTTTTGCTAAAGTTTTAGGAATGACCCCCAAAACTTGATTGCCTTCTAAAATACAGCTATTGACACACCCCTCATTAACCCAAGGTTGTTTTCCTCATACACTAAATACATCTTTCTCTTAACTAGTATCCAACCAAAATAATTTGCTGATTCTAAAAACTTTTTTTCTTTCTCAAGACTGGATTCACCGAAAATACAAATATTTCTTATTTTATGACTTGAGAAACTTGTCATTTTTACACACTTATATATATTTTAAATGCATAGATTAAGTAAAAATGAAGGGAAGGAAGAGAAGATTTTATAGATGAGAAATTAAAAATACAATCATACTATCTATATGTAGCTCAGCTGGAGTCTCTCTCTCTCTCTCTCTCTCTCTCTCTCTCTCTTAACATTTATATGTACAAGTAGTTGTGATTGTGACTCATATCTTCCCTTGATTTTATGTTTAAGGATGGTTTAAACACCCTCTATGGGTCGGGGATAAGTTTCTTATCTAGTTTTTTTAAACTGACAAATAGGGTATTTTTTAGTCAAATTCTCAAGACTAAGTTAATCATATTCTTTATGAAAATAAGGTCATAAATCATGAATTACATGATGCACATCTCTATTAGGATGCATCTCAAAAGTTAATAGAAGATTATCTAAATACTCCTTACCGAAGTCATCATTAATAAATTGTATTTTATCTTCACAATTTATAGATATTATTTCTAAAAAATAACATTGTGCATTACAAGTTCATCTAGCACATCGATGAAAGACTATCAGTCGTTTTGCACAATATTTCTTTGTAAAATTGCTTTTATTTGTCCTAGGCATGCATGAAATAAAAGATTTGAAAGACTCACATGATAATCGGATCTTTGCTTCAATCATCCAATGAATATCTTTAGAAATTTCATGGTTTAATAACAACCTTAATCTTTCATACCTAGCATAATAAATTTTTGTAATCACATTTTGAGACAAAGTGAAAAAAATACTTTTTTTAAATTTTTCAAAAGTGATTTTTATTTTTTAGATGAAAAATGGAAAAGAGAATAAACAAGGAACTACATATATCAGTTATTATAAAGAATTGAAAGAACCAACTTAAGAGTCATAGAGTACCATTATCGGCCATTTGATCGAGTTGGAGAGAGACTGGCAAAACAAGAGTCACATTAAAACGAAACACAAAAATAATATAAGAAAAATAAAATAATCAATAATTATATATAGGATCATTCAAACTAATGGATTTATTTTTATTAGAAATATTATCAAAATAAGCTTTCAAAAATGTTGTCATTTTTTGAATTCTCAATATCAAAAGCCCCAAAAGGATACACATGTTTCACAATAAATGAATTGTTCCATCTTGATCTTAGTTTTTCATGAAATAAATGGAGTCAAGAATTATAAAGTAAAACTTTTTTACCAACATCAAATGTTTTTCTCAAAATTCTCTTGTCATGAAACTTTTTTATTCTTGCTTTATAAATTTTTGAATTCTCATGTGCATCATTTTTTATTTTCTCAAGCTCATTTATTTGTAGCTTATGTAGTTGGCTAATATCAAGGTTTGAATTGAAAGCTTTAATAGCCCAATAAGCTTTATGTTTAAGTTCCATAGGCAAGTGATAAGGTTTTTCATAAATTAGCCTATAAGGTGACATACCTAATGATGTTTTAAAAGGGTTTATTATTTTTTCTAAGATTTGTTTGATCTTCCTATTAGCAATCTCTATTTGTTCACTTGTTTAAGAGTGATAAGGGGTAACAACTTTGTGTGTGATTCCATATTTTTTTCATTAAAGTCTCAAATGGCTTGTTGTAGAAATGTGTTCCACCATCACTTATCATGACCCAAGCAATTCCAAATAAACTCAAAATATTTTCTTTCAAAATCTTGATTACTATTTTATGATCATAGTTTTGACTTAGAATTGCCTCTATCCATTTTGAAACATAATCCACTACGACTAATATATACACAAAACTAAATGATGGAGGAAATGGACTCATGAAATATATACCACAACAGTCAAAGATTTCAATCACAAGAATAAGATTTAAAGGCATCATATAATGTTTTGAAATAGATCCTAACTTTTGATAATTTTTACAAGTCTTGCAGAATACACATGTGTTCTTGAATGTGATAGGCCAATAAAATCCACATTATAGGATTTTTACAGTCGTTTTTTTATAAGAAATGACTTCCACATGCCTCAAAATGATAAAATTTGATGACACTACTTATCTCATTGTCGAAAATACATCTTTAAAATATTTAATTAATATAATATTTGAATAAATTAGGATCATCCCAATATAAGTTATCCACTTCATTCAAAAACTTTCTTTTATCTTGGATACTCCAATGAGTTAGCAAATCTCCTGAAGCAATAAAATTAATATGATTAGCAAACCAAGGCATTGAACTAAGAAAAAGTAAAGAATCATCAGGAAAATAATCATTGATTGATGTGATGTCAGCAATAAAATCTATTATCAATCTTAACAAATGATCCTAGACAACATTTTTGTTGCCTTTTGTCGTTGATTTCTTCTTAAAAATAAATCATTTATAACTTTTCAAATTCATAAAACTCAATTTTACTCAAGGTAGATTCAAATTAATCATAAACTAATTCTTCAATAAGATCTCCTTATTGTAAACCATTATCATCTCCAGGTTGCTTATAAATATTAAAAATATTCATCTCCAATGTCATGTTTTCAAATGATAGCTTCATCAATCCACTCCTAAAATTAATCAATGCGTTAGAAGTTGTAAAAAATAGACGTCCTAAAATAACTAGAATTAAATTATATTCTTTAACAGGTTGTGTATCCAAGACAATAAAATCCACATGATTAATGAATTTATCAACTTGAACTAACGCATCTTCAACTATTCCTCTAGGCACTTTTACATATCTATTAGTAAGTAAAAAAGTTACAAAAGTTGATTTTAATTCACCTATATTGAAAATTTTAAAAAACTGAATATCAAAGTAAATTCACACTTGCTCTTAGATCAAGTAAAGCTCTTTTAATTTTATGTTCTCAAATATAGCATGAAATTATAGGACAACCATGGTGTTTATATTTTAAAGCATTATTTTTTTGAAGAATGACATTTATTTGTTTGGTTAAAAAGACTTTCTTTTTCACATTTAGTTTTTTCTTCATAAGGCACAAGTCTTTCAAAAATTTAGTACAAGAAGATACCTATTTAATAGCATCTAACAAAGGTATATTGATCCTTACTTATTTGAAAGTTTCAAAGATTTCAAAATTGCGATTGACTTTCCTTTATTTGGTCGTGACATAAGGAATTGGAAGTACAAATAGGGAATCAGTCTTTTCTTTATAATGTTCAGGTTCAACCCTTTCCTTACCCTAAAAAATTAACTCATTATCTTTCTCACATGGTTCAAGAATAGATTTTCCAATAACCTTACCATTGTGGAGAGTAGTGACTGATTTGACTTGATCCATGTGTTGACTTCCAAAGCTACTTGCACTTAAATTGTATTGCTCTTTAGGATTTTGCTGTGTTTAAGATGGAAACTTACCTTTCTTCTAAAAACTAAAAATAGATGTGAACTTTACAAGAGTATCTTTCAAAATCTGCCATAGTTTGAGCATTTTGAGTATTAATTGTCTCTTGCTTTTCAATGAATACATACAATGTTTCTTCAAGATTTTTTCTAGAAAAGATAGCATAAAGAGTTACATATCATGACAATTTTAAAAATTATGGCGTGCTTAAAATGATGGTTGTAAAGTTTATGGATTATTGGTATCATTCTTCAAACTGAAATTTTGTGATTTCTCCAACTAGTGTTTTACAATTACGAGTATAATGATTAGTATTGAAAAGTATATTTTTATAAAGGTTTTATATCATCATTTTGCATTTGAAGTATCAATAACTCCTTAACTAAAGCATGTTTTATAATAACATATCTAATAATATAAGATACCTTTAATTTGTGGCAAATGTTCATCTTAAATGGAGGCCTATCACAGAAATGAAAGAATTGATTAATGAGTTAAAGTATTGAAATTGAAAGGATAAAGAGATGGTCAAACGTCGAAAAGAGATGTTAGTGTAGTCCAAATCGAAATACTATTCAGTAATTAGATCATATTTAAAGTTGTAGATCTTGACTTTAGGTCTACTTTATATAGATGGAAAGATAAGACACAGGGTTACAACTTTCATATAGAGGTCTAGTTTTAAAACATCATTTTCAAGTCCAAATTGTAGCAACAACGAAGACGTCTGAATCTGTCCCACAGCCCAAATATTATTTAGTGTTTAGCTCATATCTAGAATTTTAGAAGTCCAAATGACCTCTATTTTTTTTCTAGAAAACTGAGAGAATTTTCTACAATTGTTATTTTTCAAGTGGCTCAAATTCTAATGTTATTAATGATGTTTTGGGTAGATAAGAGAAGATAAAGATTATTACCAAGTCAACAGGTGGCCACCTACTCATCAATTAGTTATCAAATCAATAGTTTCCAATTTTAGCCTATAAAAGAAGGCATTTGTCATACATTTAAGAATCTATTCGTATTTTCTCTCTTTGTTTTGCTTAAGTTTTACTTTTATTAATATCAAGTTTATGCCTTTCATTTTCTTTCCTTTACTTAGTTAACTTTTAACTTATTTATGTTCTTATTTTTATTTATTTATGTTTCTTTCTATCATTATATTTGGCTAAGTTTATTATGTCAAAGTGAAAAGATTACACTAATGGTGTAAGAATAAATATAATGTAAACTTAACATGGACTTTAATGTATAATACTAACATGTTTTATATTTGTTATCTTGTTCACTCTTTAATATTTTGTTTGTCAAATGACTAATCTAGATTTATGTTGTATAAAACTGGGTACAATAAATGTTTGGTACTTTCATAGCACATATTATATGGTATAACCGACATCTGTGTTATAAAAGGAACTTCATTTGTTATTAACATAAGTTATAATCATGAATGTCTGACAACATTTACAAGTATTAGCATTAATCGAATAACATAACTAATGTAATCATGTTAACAATTTATAATCTGATTGGAACCTCTTTTGGTATGGTTTCTAATTAAATAATAAGAATTTATATTATACTTGTTTGACGTACCATTAGTGGATCCTTTAACCTTGATATTTGTTGTTATCATTGCTTAATCCTTACATTGATCTTTTATCTCAAAGTTCTCATCAACTTCTTCGTCTTCTTATTTTTCTACTACTACTACTATTACTTACTAATAATACTAGTATTATTAGTATTATTATTATTATTACTAGTATTATTACTATTATTGTTGTTGTTGTTGTTATATTGTTGTTGTTTATAATTTATACAATTAGCATCCCTGTGATTCGACCTCGATCTTGCCGGGTTATTTATTACTTCAATACTCCTGCACTTGAAAGAAAACATCAATATTTTTATCATGTTATATGAAGTATAACTTGGCCTTTGGAAACTGTTTAAAGTATTGGCTTATTCATAAAGACATTCCTTAAAAGAAGTTGGATAATCATTAGATAAGTGTTTATTAGTTTTGTCACACCTGGACATCATGGCGACTAATTAAAAAATTATCACGCAGTTAGAAAAAAGAATAAATAACAAGTATTTTATTCTTTTAAGGGAAAAGGTCTTCTCCAAGGAGTCGCCACCTAGTATTATAGTAACTAGAAACCATAACTAGTCAATAAAGATTTTATGGTATGGGACTAGTTACATAAAAGGAAAGATGTTATCATCCTTTAAGCATCCTACCTAAAGTAAGCTCCATTGCTGGTTTTGTCAAAAATTTCTAAGAATTTATTCTCCATTTTTCTTTTTTATTCTTCCTTTCATGTTCATGACTCTAGCGTTAGTGAACAATTCCTATGAATTTTTTCAACTCTAGCGTTAGTAAATATCGCACAAATCCAAAAAATACAATACTCCTGACTCTAGCGTCAGTGAATATTTTCACAAAAAATCAATTTGAAGAAGAAATTTTATACGTTATTTTTTTCTTGTTTATCCTTTATTTTTATTTTTCCTTTTTAGATGGAAGTTAAAAAAAATCATTGTCATTGCATGACATATTTGTATTTAACAATAATAGTCTATAGATTGAGCACATATACAAAAACAAAATACAAACACAAAGAAAAAATAAAACAAAGCACAAAGGGCCTATAAATAAATCAACGAAGGTCTCTAAATATTTTTGGAATTTTCTATTATCAAAAAAGGATTTATTTGATTAAATATCAAATTAGAATAGACATAAGAAATTATAGTCAAGGTATAAGGGTGTGTTTTGCCAAGTACACCCTTAGTAAAACACAATCTGAGTAGGTTGGGCCTAAAGTCCAAACCCGACCCATTTTTTTATGTTGAATCTAGCCCAATCATGTGAGCTGAGCTAGACCCAGCCAAACCAATCCGGTTACTGGTTCAAACTAGTAACTCAACCTGTACATTTTTCTTTACAAGCGTGCATGAGCTACTCGCATATACTTGCTATAGGAAAAGAATAATTAAACGTGAAAAGGAGATAAAATGACTTGCCTGTTGTTGGACTATTGTTGCCAACTTCTTGAGCGAAGATTAATGCAGGTGCTCGTTGCTAGGAAAATTTGTATTATTCCTTCTGCATTTCTTTTCCTTCTTCTTTTTTTTTACATACATTGAGATCTGTATTTATAATATTAGAGTCTCTTTGCGTGTGAGAAATAAAGTTTCAATCAAACTCATTCTCTTTTTTAAAGTTTGAATTTGATTAAGAATTAAATTTGAAAGAGAATAGCTATTATTATCTTGAAGACAAAGATTATCTTGAAGTTATGGATTATTTTGAAATTAAGGATAGAGTGATAAAAGTACATTCTAGTCCCTAGTTTTCACGCAAGTTGACAAATCATATTTTTCATCAAAATAAATATCTATTTTTTTTAATTTTATATTTTAAACCTTGTAAAATTAAATTAAAAAGCCAATGGGCCAAAATTAGGTTGCAACAAGTTTCATCAATCTTATATATAATTTCTTGAATAGATTTTAATTTACCACTATTTTTTAATTCAAGTGCCTTAATGTTTCTAACTAAAGATACAAATTTAACTTAAAGGTCATGATCTTTTCTAAAGTTGTACAAGTCCTCACTAGATGTATAAAGTTAAGTTTTACTTGGTAACTTTCAAATACTTGTAGTGTCTTAATATTGAATATTTTTAGCTAACAAGTACTTCATTGCTTCATCAAGATCTTCATCTTTAAAAGTTTCATTGCACATCAATTTCATCATTTGTCTATCTTTAGATACTAACCATTCATAAAAATATGAAACTAATCTTCATATTTCAAAATCATTATGAGAACATGTATTAAACAAATATTTATACCTATCCCAACACTAATAAAATATTTCTTCTGGTTTTTTAGTGAATGTGGTGATTTGCCTTTTAAAATAGTTTGTTCTATGACAAGGAAAAAACTTTTTAAAAAAACTATTGTTGCATTTCATCTCAAGCACGAATGAATCCTAACCTATGATTTTGTAGCAACGTTTAGCTTTATCTTTTAATGAAAAGGAAAAAAAGCTATAATTTAAAAAAAAAAAGCTATAATTTAATAGTGTTCATGCTACAATTTGAGTCATTATAAGTGTTACAAACTTCTTCAAATTCTCTAAAATGCAAATATGGATTTTCTAAATCGAGGTTATGAAAAGAAGGTAAAAGTTGAATAATGTCTGGCTTAAAATTGAAGTGAGATACATTAAGAGGGAAAACTATACATGAGGGTGCACTTATTCTTGTTGGATTTGTGTGATCTCTAAGTGTTCTAACTCGATTATTCTCATTATTCTCGTTATAAAGCGATTGATTATCTTCTTTAGTAATTTTTTTGAAGATGGGGATTTCCTAAAAACTCTACCATTTAACGTGCATGTCCAAACTCTCATGAAGTGTAGAAGGAAAGCAACAAAAAAAGAAACAAAAAGAAATTAGAAAAATAATAAAAGTGAAAAGAAAAATAAAATAAAATATATAATTTATACAATAACTTACCTCCTAATAATGGTGTTGATTAGTACTTAAAAGTGTATTTTTATCATGGTTTTATATCATTATTTTGCACTTGAAGTATCAATAACTCCTTAACTAAAGCATGTTTTATAATAATATATCTAATAATATAAGATACCTTAA
>NW_011499907.1:49590-62159 GCF_000495115.2 Populus euphratica | reverse complement strand
CGAGGTTAACCTTAAACAATAGAACAAAAATTTTGTTTTCTTCCAACAAAAACCCTGTAATAAATAACCCGGCAAGATTAAAGTCAAACCACAAGGAGGTAAACAATATAAAATTATAAACAACAAATGAAAGAAGTTAAAGAAAACTTTGGAGATGTGATATTGATGTAATGATTAAACAAGGATAAAACAATTGTCAAGGTTAAAGGATCCACTTATGGTATTTCAAATAAGTATAATAAACTCTTTTTATTACTTAACTGGAAACCACACATAAACGAGGTTCCAATCGAATTATAATTTATTAACATAATTATATTAATTATCTTATTTGAGTAATGTCAATACTTGTAATAAACTAGCATGTAAGATGACAACATTTATAAGTATTAGCATTATTTGAATAAGATAACTAATATAATCATGTTAATAATTTATAAATCGATTGAAACCGTCTTTGTGTGTAGTTTCCAATTAAACAATAAAAAGAATTTATAATATACTTGTTTTAAATATCATTAGTGGATCCTCTAACCTTGATATTTGTTTTTATCATGGTTTAACCCTTACATTAATCTTACATCTCAAAGTCTTTTTTAACTTTTTATTGTTGTTGTTGTTGTTGTTGTTTTTATTGTTATTTATAATTTATATAGTTAACATTTATGTGGTTCAACCCCCGGTCTTGTCGGGTTATTTATTACTTCGACACTCCTACACTTGGGAGAAGACATCAATCTTTTGGTCGTGTCAGGTGTCAAAAACTTGACATGATCAAAAGATTAATGTCTTATTTCAAGTGCAAGATTGTCAAAGTAATAAATAACCCGGCAAGATTAAAGTCAAACCACAAGGAGGTAAACAATATAAAATTATAAACAACAAATGAAAGAAGTTAAAGAAAACTTTGGAGATGTGATATTGATGTAATGATTAAACAAGGATAAAACAATTGTCAAGGTTAAAGGATCCACTTATGGTATTTCAAATAAGTATAATAAACTCTTTTTATTACTTAACTGGAAACCACACATAAACGAGGTTCCAATCGAATTATAATTTATTAACATAATTATATTAATTATCTTATTTGAGTAATGTCAATACTTGTAATAAACTAGCATGTAAGATGACAACATTTATAAGTATTAGCATTATTTGAATAAGATAACTAATATAATCATGTTAATAATTTATAAATCGATTGAAACCGTCTTTGTGTGTAGTTTCCAATTAAACAATAAAAAGAATTTATAATATACTTGTTTTAAATATCATTAGTGGATCCTCTAACCTTGATATTTGTTTTTATCATGGTTTAACCCTTACATTAATCTTACATCTCAAAGTCTTTTTTAACTTTTTATTGTTGTTGTTGTTGTTGTTGTTTTTATTGTTATTTATAATTTATATAGTTAACATTTATGTGGTTCAACCCCCGGTCTTGTCGGGTTATTTATTACTTCGACACTCCTACACCTGAAAGAAAACATCAATCATTTAGTCGTTTAATGTTTTGGCATCGTTTCTAGGGAGGTAAATCCTTGTATAAATTATAATTTTTATTTTATTTTCTCTTTTCACTTTTCTTTTATCTAACTTTTGTTTCTTTTTTTTCCTTTTTTTTCTTTTATTCTCTTCCTACATGTGCATGAAAGTTTGGTCACATATATTAAGTGGTAAACTTTTTTAAAAAATCCTTATCATTTAAAAAATATGGCTAAAGAAGATAACCAGTTGCTTTATAATGAGAATAACTGTGTCAGAATACTTAGAGACCACATGAATCCCACAAGAACAAGTGCACCTTCATGTATAGTTTTCCCTCTTAATGCATCTCATTTCAATTTTAAGTCAGATATTATTCAATTTTTACCTTCTTTTCATGGTTGAGATTTAGAAAATTTATAATTGCATTTAAAGGAATTTAAGGAGGTCTGTAACACCTATAATGACTTAAATTGTAATATGAACACAATCAAATTAAAGCTTTTTTCTTTTTCATTAAATCATAAAGCTAAAACATGGCTATAAAATTTGAGACTAGGATCCATTCGTATTTGGGATGAAATATAACAATAATTTTTAAAAAAGTTTTTTTCATCTCGCATAACAAACTCTTTCAAAAGACAAATCACCACTTTTACTCGAAAACTAGGAGAAACATTTTACCAATATTGGGATACTTACTTAATACTTGCCCTCATCATGGTTTTGAAATATGAAGATTGGTTTCATATTTTTATGAAGGGTTAATACCTAAAGATAGGCAAATGGTTGAATTAATGTACAATAAAACTTTTGAAGATAAAAATCCTAATGAGGTAATGGAGTACAACAAATAGTTAATTTAGATTTATATTGTATAACTCTTGGTATAATAAATGTTTGGCATTTTCATAGCACAAACCATATGGTATAACTAACACGTGCTATGAAAAAAACATAATTTGTTATTAACATAAATTATAATCAAGAATACCTGATAACATTTATAAGTATTAGCATTATTCAAATAAGATAATTAATGTAATCATGTTAATAATTTATAATCTGATTGGAACCTCCTTTATTTGTGGTTTCCAGTTAAATAAAAAAAAAATATATTATATTTGTTTTAAATATCATTAGTGGATTCTCTAACCTTGATATTTGTTTTTATCATTGTTTAATCCTTACATTAATCTTACATCTCAAAGTCCTCTTTAACTTCTTATTCTTATTGTTGTTGTTGTTCTTGTTACTATTTATTTTGTTAACCTCCCTTTGATTCGGCCCTGGTCTTGCCGAGTTATTTATTACTTCGACACTCCTACACTTGGAAGAAGACATCAATCTTTTGATCGTGCCATGGATCATTTCCTTTTGTATACCATGAAAAGTGTCAAGTAATACCTTGTTACACTTTTTTAGTATTTCTCTTCAAATGTTAATTTAGTGTTTATTTATTAGAATTTTTAACAAAAGATTTATTTTATAGGCTACACAACTTGGTGCGAAGCAACTCTAATGAAGTTATATAAAGAAATACTTATAAGAATGGAGGATAGGGTAAAGGGGGTATAATAGTTTATCTACAGAAGAGCTAAAGTGTTCATTGTAAGTGATGTTTGAAAAGTTATAATAAATTTGACCTTTGTTTTTAGATTTTTTACCTGGATTTTGAAATTCAACTTTTTTTTAATGTAGGAAGCATATAACGCTAACATGCATATGAAACATAAAAAGGATTCTTCAACTTATCCAGAATACAATGCTAGTTAACCTATATGAATCAGGTTTACAATATGTTTATAACTATGGTTCGATATATATAAGCAGCGTAATGTTTTGTTAATGTAAGCTCCCCATAATCCGACTCAAGTTAGCCATCATCAACTATTCAAGAGATGGTTTAAGAATAAGTTGATGAACGGTTATCTATTCTAAAGGTTGATATGGAAGCAAAGTATAAAGAACAAAATAGGATTCAATAGGAGCAAATACATGCATTCATGTTGACATATTATCCTCCCCTTCCTAGACATCCTAGACCTCCTGATTCAAGATTTTTTTTCCTCCCTCTCCACTTTTAGCTCCATCTGATTAGTAATTTTTTGTATATATAATTAAGATATTTGTATTGACTCTTAAATTAATATTATAAAGTTTTAATGATCAAATTTGTTGTTTATTGTTGTGATTTTAGGTTCAAAAAATGAAATTAAAATTATAATAAATGAACATGAAAAAAAAATAATTTCTAAAATACCAACAAAATCACTAACGAATATAAAAGATTTCATTTGTTAATCCATCAAAAATTTCATCAAAGTTATATAATATTTTTGAGTTTTTGAACTCTCTAATGAAATTTCTACTAGAATACTATATTGATAAGTTCATAAGTGATGTTGTTGGTAATATTCGGATCATGGCCAACAACATCACTGAGAGCATATTTCATTTTTATTTATTATCCCAATATAGTTTTTGACAAATATAAAAACATGTTGCTTTTTTTTTTGCTAGAAAATTATGTGGCAATTCCATCAATATAATAATTTCCTAATAGAGTCACTAATATAAATAAAATTACCAATAAAAAAATAACTAATGATATTATTTCCTCAATAATTAAGATACCAAATAGAATATCAAATATAAATGCTATCAAATTATTACATCGATATTTAGTGATTTTCCAATGATATACATATATATATATATATATATATATATATATATATATGCCGTAGCCCAACTATTATGCATAATCTGTGTGTTTGAGATGTAAGTTAACTTAAAAAGAAAAATAAGAAATACGGTTTTTCTTTTCTTTTTGCTATTTTGCTTACTTGGGATGTTTGTACTTTTGGTAGTATGAATATTTTAAGAGAGAAGAAGAGATCACCTCTTTTATGAACTTCGAAAGCTTATCTTTTCGCATCGGTTTCCAAAGTGATTACCCACACACAATTGTATGCAAATTGAAAACCATATGCAATTTTAGAAAAAGGGTTGTGCAATATGATAAAGAACTGTAAACTGTGTTTATTAGAAATCTGTATCTCAAGTGACCATTAAAGATGCTCAACTACATACTCAAATTGTTTGCATATGCATGCTCAAATTACTTATAAGATGATACAAGGATGAGTTACCAATCCTAAAACCAGCAAAATCATGCTTCCAAATGCAGCCCCACGTACTTTGGTGCCTAACCCAAATTCAATATTTTATGCATAATTAAACCTATCATCAGATGTCGACAACCGAGTCCTGCCTTCGGTCATCTTCTTCGAGGTAGTGGAATGGACGTGAACATCAAACATTTTCTATTATGATGGTAGGAGGTATTCAATGTCAACTTATTTATGAATCAATAATAAATTTTTTCTTCAAATAATTTTAAATATACATTATTTGATTTGGTGTATTCAAAGTAATTTAAAAATTATCTTGAATATTAATTCTAAAATTTAAAACTAAAAAGTTTAATATTCTTTTTAATTTAATATACCTTAATATATTACATATTAGCGTGCAGGTGTTTGCTTTTTTATATATATTTAAATGATAAAAAAAATTTAATATTAATTTTTTTGTTTAGGAAGAAAAATATATTCATGATTTTATTTTTATTTTTTTGACATGACCTTAAGTTTAGAAGCTTGAAAAAGCTAATAAGATGCAACTTGATTTTATTTGGTCAGTAAGCTTTCTTTTATTTTTTTTATTTTTTTTTTTACTTTACCCCGTATCTGCATAAGCTTTTGATCCATTTTCCATTTTATGATGTTTAGATTATTATTTTTTTAATTTCGTAATTTGTTTTTTAGAATTTAATTTCTTAAGTTACATGAATATAAATTAAGAACATATATTCATATAATTTATATGGGCCAATATCTTTTAAGCCCGTGCCTGCTCCTTAATATACGTTGTGATGGGCAAATTATCAGATTAGAGTCTAGCAACTTGGATCAATATTTTTGTATGCCCTAGCACCACATTTCTCGTGCCGAAAAGAAAGCCCATTGATACGGGATCCCACCGTAAAGTATTCCGTTTGAAATGAGGCTAGTTAAAATTTGAAAAAAAAAACAAAATATTTAAAATTAATATTTTTAATGTTTTTAGATTATTAGCATGTATTAATATTTAAAATAATTTTTAAAATAAAAAAAATATTATTTTAATAAAAAACAATTTAAAAAATAATAATAATGACATCTTCAAACATATCCTTACACAATTGAAAGATCACCAAACAAATTCACTATAACCATGCCTTTACCAACCTTGTTTAGAAACCATGCCCATTTCTTTTGTCGTTTCTACAAAACTAAATAACAATGTTTTTTGTTTTCTCATTTAGTTTTGGATCTTTTTTGGCATATTTATAGTCAAACCTTGTTTTATCCCGATCCTTGTTAATATTTTTATTTTTTTAATATACGATCAAAAAGTTTGTGACAAGAAAAAATACATAAAAAATTATTTTTAAAAAATTATTGTTTCACATAAAATTAATTTATAATTAACATCATTAATCAAAACATGTAACTAATAATTTTAATTGTTTAATGATGGCTTCATTATCACTTTTGGGTTTCTTGAAAAACTTGAATACATTGAAAACAATAATTTAAAAAAAAATAGAATTTTAAAGAATATTTAAAATTATTTAAGATCTATATAAAGATTACATAAAGATTAGTTCTTCCTTCTAAGTTTTATAAACTCTTTAAAATTGAATTATTGTAAATCACAAGTTATCTAATTATTTAACCTTTAACAGTAATTTATACAGATCACTAAATCAAAAATTTACAAAAACCCTTTAGGTGAAAGAGATTTTTATGTTTTAAATGCTAACTCATTCTTTTTTTTTTCTATCAATTTATTTGTGTCTACATGTGTTAAAAAAATATGATGTGTATTTTATTTATAAGAAAAACATAATAACCCTATTAATAATAAAATATCATTTTGCCCCTGAAAAATATTTTATTTCATGACAATTATTAATAATTTATGCAATTAAGTCCTCACTTGATTTTTTGAGGTTTAGAATGCAATCTCCATTTTTAATTTCATTTCTGATATGAACCTCGAGAATATAAAGATCTAGAAACATGAAGTTAAATCAACAATTTCTAAAAAAAGCTAATTTCAAGCTTGAAATTGACTTTACATAATGATAACATGTACAAAGGTACAATGATAACATGTACAAAGGTACTAAGACAACAAAACCAAACCCCCCTCACCTAACACCTATTTATAATGGGTAAAAAATTCAAAAATAAGGCTAGAAAAATAAAAAATAGAAATAGAAAAATGAATCTTAAATAAACTAAGAAACTAATACAAATTATACACAATAGCTTTTACACCTTATCACAAGGTATTCCAGATGTCCTATCGCTATAGAATAATATGGTACATGTTCAACCTAATTCAATGATTCAATCAAAAATTATAGTTGTTAGTATAAAACTATACATTAGAAAAAATAGGCTTTTATTTGCTAAAATTAACTAATTCATAAGAAAATGGATCAGGCCTCTCTAGTACATAAATTAAATTAACTAATATTTGATCATTACTTGTTAAATATGTCACCTCATTGAAATTGCCTAAGTAATATGGATAAGTCCATTGAAAGCATTCTTGAATTCACCTTTGACTATATACTTTAAATAAACCCATTAAATATATCATTGAGCTTCTTTGCCTATAACCTTATAATTAACCCACCTAGAAATTTTTATGGATCTATGGTATAGTTTGGAATACATTGTTCATTCTCTTCTCAAAGGGATTCAACATCGAATCGTCACCTACATCAAACAAAGATAAAACAGAAACATTGAAAATAACATTAACATCATATTCACCTAATAGATCCATTTTATAAGCATTATCATTAATTATTTCAAGAATTTGGAATTAACCAAATCCTATCATCAACAACTTAGATCTTCTAGGTTTAGAAAACATCTCCTTACGTATATGCATCCAAACTTCAATTAATGCTAATACTTGTAAATCTCGTCAAGCATTCATGATTATAACTTATGTTAACAACAAATCAAGTTCCTTTCATAGCTCAGGTGTCGGTTATACCATACATTATGGGCTATGAAAGTGCCAAACATTTGTTGTACCAAGTGTTATGTAACATAAATCAAGATTAGTCATTTAACAAGCAAAGTATTAAAGAGTGAACAAGATAGCAAATATAAAACATGTTAGTATCAAACATTAAAGTCCATATTAAGTTTACATTATACTTATTCTTACACCATTAGTGTAACCTTTTCACCTTGACATAATTAACTTAGCTAGACATAATGAAAGAAAGCAAAATAGATAAACAAAATAAGAACATAAAAGTTAACTAAGTAAAGGAAAGGAAATGAAAGGCATAAACTTAATATTAATGAAAACAAAGCATAAAAAATACAAAGAGAGAAAGGAAGAGCATGATCTTGATCTGGAAATCAAGATGCCTAAATGCATGGCAAATGCCTCCTTTTATAGGCCAAAAATGGGAACTATTGATTTGATGACTAATTGATAAGTGGGTGACCAACTTTTGACTTGGTGACAATCCTTATCTTCTCTTGTCTGCCCAAAACGTCATTGATAACGTCAAAATTGGAGCCAGTTGTAAACATGAAAGTTGTAGGCAATTGTCTCAGCTTTCTTGTGTAAAAACTTCAGCTCATTTGGACTTCTAGAACTCCAGATATGGCCAAAATACCGAACAGTGCTCGGGCTGGAAGACAGATTCGGGCTTCTTTGTTGTTGCTACAATTTGGACTTGATAATGGCCTTTTTAGATCTTGGGCTCCATATGAAAGTTGTAGGCCTATGTCTTACCTTTCCATCCATATAAATTGGACCTAAATCTGAGATCTGTAGCTCCAGATATGACCCAATTACCGAACAGTGTTCCGGTTTGGATTGCACCGACATCTCTTTTCTAAGTTTGGCCATCTCTTTATCCTTGCAATTTAAGTTCTTCAAGTCATCAATCAATCCTTTCATTTATGTGATAGGCCTGCATTTAAAATGAACATTTACGACAAATTAAAGGTATCTTATATTATTTGATATATTATTATAAAACATGCTTTGGTTAAGGAGTTATTGATACTTCAAGTGCAAAATGATGATATAAAACCATGATAAAAATGCACTTTTAAGTACTAATCATCAATCACTCGGTTTAAAGATAACTCATTTCAAACCCTTATTAGCTTTGAATGTATAATGCTTATATTTTTTTTTTTTGTATTTGTTGACGGACACTTTCATGAAAAGCCTTTATTACTAGTGTTTTTTTATTACTATCAAGACTAATCATTTCATCAATAGGTAAATGAATTATATCTTTTAAGGATTAAAGATATAAACAATTTTAAAATTAGAATAATTAGTAATATAATACACATTTCTATTATATGCAAATTCAATAAACAATATTAGTTAATCTTTCAAATTCTTCATATTCTTTGGAATGACAGTTCTTAATAATATTGTTAAAATCATATTAAATAGTTTAGTTTAACCATCTATGCATGGATGACAAGTAGTAGAAAATGATAATTTTATTCATAACTTATCCTCATAAAACTTCTAAAAGTAGTTAAGAAATTTAATGTCTCGATCAAAAACAATGCTTTTATAAACCTCATGAAACTAAACTATCTCTCTAAAGAATAAGTTTGTTATATTAGTTGCATCATCAGTAGATATAAAATGTGTCATATTAGAAAACATATCTACAACTATAAAAATAGAATCTCTATCCCTTTTTCACCTAAGTAAACCTAAAATAAAATTTATAAATATATCATCCCAAGGTTCCTTAGGTACTAGTAAAAAAGTATGCAAACTATAAGATACTTTAGACTTGGTTTGTCTACATTTTACATATCTATCACAAATTCTTTGCACATCCTTTCTCATCTTAAGACAGTAAAATTACTTATACAAAACATCTAAAGTTTTATCAACCCCAAAGTATCTCATTAAATCATCCACATGAGCCTCATAAATAAATAATTCATGTATAAAGTAACTAGGCATACATAATATTTTTTTTCTTTAAACAAATAACCATTAAACTTATAAAATTTATCAAATGTTGAATTCTCACATGCTTTATAAACCTAGTAAAAACCATCATTATTATTCTATAAATCTTTCACATACTAATAATTTAACAAGAGTGTGAAATCAATTTGATCAATTTTGAGTGAGTTTGACCGATTTTGAGTTTTTTACCTAATTTCACATGTTATATACATGTTGACTCCTAAAATCAAATGATTTTACAAGTCAACTCATGATTTTAACAACCATGCTTGGCATCATATTTGGAGAACTCTGGCAGCCTCTTGATTCATTGGAATACTCCCCCTGTGATCTTTCTCCTTAAGCTCTCAGGTGTCCTTTATTTTTACTAGTTCCTAAATATGTTGGTTTGGAAGTCTATCCACTATGACAAATTAATGTTAACTTTATATCAATTGTCTACGTCCTTGAGCATAATCAGTTATCCCTCTTAAGATGTCTTTTTTTTTCTCCAAAATAATGACATCCCTAACCCAGGTACAGACAATCTCGTCATTTGTTTCCCTTATGCCTACAAATATAGCATCAACCTAGTGATGCCAAATAGTCTCTATGATGTCTCTACTCACATCAAGCACACAAAGGATAAGTGATGGTTTTCTATTCTACAATCCTTTTGGTTGAACCGGTCTTTAAGTTTGATTATCCCCTAAATGACCCTCCACCATTACTCTATAAAGACCTAGTTATCACCTTTTTCTAACCAAAATTTCCTTCTTTCTTTTTAAACTGATTGAATTGTTTTGTCTTATCTCTTTTAGAAGAGGTGGTCTATTACAAACATCAACATCCTTTCTCTAACCAACTTTATATTGGCCTTATTGGCCCTCGCTAATATATACATCTAAAGCCTAAGTTGCCTCTATCAACCCTCTTGCACTCTTGAACTACAATGCAATTAACCCATGTTTAGAAGTCATGATTGAATCCATCATGAAGCCTCTCAATCATATGTTGTTCAGTAAAAGTGTAATGTGAGGTGAACATTGAGAGATTATGAAATCTCCTCTCGTACTCAATCACCATTATATCTTCTTACTTCAGAGCTAAAAACTCTTTTTTCTTATCATTACGATGATATTGGGAGTAAAACTTATTTTGAACTCTATCTTAAAGTCATCCCAAGATATTTCTTTGTTGGTCCTCTTCATATTTACAGTCTCCTACCAAGTTTGTGCTCTATCTGAAAGTAGTTACATGGTACAATCCACTTGTAGATCTTCTAGCACTTTTATCTAATTTAGAGTCCTTTCTAACTTTTTAATCCATTTTCATGAAATTTCAACATTTTACTTTTTTAAAAAGAGCTCACAACCTATCTATCTCATACTTTTTCATTGAATGAACTAATCCAACCATATTATTTATGGATTCCAAAATTGTTAGGGTTGCTAGAGATGTTACACTAGACATGTTAGAACATGACCAAAAGATTGATGTCTTCTTCCAAGTATAGGAGTGTTGAAGTAATAAATAACCCGACAAGACTAGAGTCGAACCACAGGGAGGTTTTCTATATAATAATAATAACAAAGTGTTAAAAATGACTTTGAGATGTAAGATTAATGTGAAGATTAAACAATAAAAAAATATCAAGTTTAGAGGATCCACCAATGGTATTTCAAACAAGTGTAGTATAAACTGTTTTTATTACTCAACTGAAAACCAAACACAAAGGAGTTTCTAGTCGGATTATAAATGGTTAATATGATTATATTAGTTATCTTATTCAAATAATGATTATACTTGTAAATGTTGGCAGGTATTCATGACTATAACTTATGTTAACAATAAATTAAGTTTGTTTCATAAAACACATGTCGGTTACCCCATATAATAGGCTATGAAAGTGTCAAGTATTTGTTATACTAAGTGTTATACAACATAAATCTAAATTAACCATTTAACAAGCAAAGTATTAAGAGTGAACAAGATAACAAATACAAAACATGTTAGTATCAAACATTAAAGTCCATGTTGAGTTTACACTATATTTATTCTTACACCATTAGTGTAACCTTTTCACCTTGACATAATAAACTTAACTAAATATAATGAAAAAAGAGAAACATAAAGAAACAAGATAAGAACATAAATAACATATAAGTTAACTAAGTAAAGGAAATGAAATGAAAAATATAAATAAGAGATTAATGAAAGCAAAACTTAAACATTACAAAAATATAAAGAGAAAAAGCAAGAGCATAATTTTAATCTGAAAACAAAGATACCTAAATGCATGGTGAAACAACCAAAAAATTAATGTTTTCTCCTAACTGCAGGAGTGTTGAAGTAATAAATAACCCGGCAAGAATGGAGTCGAATCATAGGGAGGTTAATTGTATAAATTATAGATAACAATAATATTACAACAACAATAACAATAACAATAACAACAACAACAACAACAATAAAAGACCAGGGTCGAACCATAGAGAGGTTAATTATACAAATTATAAACGATAATAGTAACAATAACAACAACAACAACAATAATAATAACATTAACTAATAATAATAATAGTAATAGTAATAATATTAATAATAATAAAAGTAGTAGTAGTAGCAGTAGTAACAAGAATAAAGAAGAAGAAGAAAAAGTTGATGAGAACTTTAAAATGGAAGATTAACGTAAGGATTAAACAATGATAATAACAAATATCAAGGTTAGAGGATCCACTAATGGTATGTCAAACAAGTATAGTATAAACTCTTATTATTCAATTGAAAACCACACACAAAGGAGGTTCCAATCCGATTATAAATTGTTAACATGATTGCATTAGCTATCTTACTTGATTAGTGCTAATACTTGTAAATGTTGTCAAGCATTCATGATTATAACTTATGTTAACAACAAATCAAGTTCCTTTCATAGCTCAGATGTCGGTTATACCATACAGTATTGGCTATGAGAATGTCAAGTATTTGTTGTG
>NW_011499907.1:48164-49172 GCF_000495115.2 Populus euphratica | reverse complement strand
GCCTCCTTTTATAGGCCAAAATTGGGAACTATTGATTTGATGACTAATTGATGAGTGGGTGGCTAACTATTGACTTGGTGACAATCCTTATCTTCTCTTGTTTGCCCAAAACATTATTGATAACATCAGAATTGGAACCACTTGAAAATATAAAAGTTATATGAAATTGTCTCATCTTTCTAGATAAACAAATGGAGGTCATTTGTACTTCTAGAACTCCAGATATGGGTCAAACACTGAACATTGCTAAGGTTGTAAGATAAATTCAGACTTTTTTGTTGTTGCTACAATTTCGAGTTGAAAATGGTCTTTTTAAATCTTGGGCTCCATATGAAAGTTGTAGGTCTATGTCTTACCTTTCCATCCATATAAAGTATACCTAAATCAGAGATCTACAGCTCCAGATATAACCAATTACCGAACGGTATTCCAATTTGGATTGCACCAGCATCTCTTTTCTAAGTTTGGTCATCTCTTTGTCCTTTCAATTCTAGTTCTTAAACTCATCAATCAATCCTTTCATTTATATGATAGGCATGCATTTAAAATGAATATTTACCATAAATTAAAGGTATCTTATATTATTACATATGTTATTATAAAACATACTTTAGTTAAAAAGCTATTGATACTTGAAATGCAAAATAATGATATAAAACCTTGATAAAAATATACTTTTAAGTATTAATCATACCCCTCCAACCAGCTTATTACTAGTTCCTGATAATCAAAGCGTTAGAATAGACAAATAATTTGCAAATTCTATAAAATAAGGTATTCATCATTCAACTTCCATTAATCTATCCAAGTAAATAAATTTTCATTAAATTTATATATCTGTTCAATACCTCTTAAAAAAAATATTAATAAACCTTTTTTTTGTTCTCAATATATCAACAAATAGTTATGGGGCTTTTATTGGAAGAAAACAAATTTTTTCTTCTAATGTTTAAGGTTAACTTCCTTGGGCTGGGATTATTATTTTTGTCTTTTTTTTAAAATATATAT
>NW_011499907.1:43692-45512 GCF_000495115.2 Populus euphratica | reverse complement strand
CAACAAAACATAAATATTATGTTATTAATAAAATCAAAAGACACAAAGATTCACAAATAAAGATTCAAATCCAATTTAAGCTTTTTACGACTTTCCTTAGATGATCAATTTATTAGACTCATGAAGAGATCAATTACTAAGACACCCCTACAAGCTTAGTAACTCAGGCTGCCCATACAATACGTAGATAGTGCAATATCTGATTTCCTTAAGCTTTTCTCCTCAACTCATGGGCTAATAGCTCCCAAGTTAGTTGTCTTTTGGGTATTAGGTGTTAAAACACTCCTTCGAGCTTAATTGCTTAGATTAGGGAGGCTACGAAACCAAACTTATCTATATTTTTATTATCATTCTTTTATTTTTGTTTTTTTTGTTTTTTATTTTTTATTTTTTTGTTTTTTTAAATTATATACTATCCCTTTTTCTCAGTTGTTACATTTAACAAAAGAACATAAATAATGTAATAATCCAATGTGCAACCCACAAACATAAATTAAAATATGTATATGTGAAAATTAAGGTTTAAGAATATATGTTAAATAAGCATATGAGCAGAATTAAGTGATAACAATATAAGAGTTTGTAAACCTGAATATTTCAAGAAGTATTATGATAGACCTTGTTATGAATGGTTACTAAGATGTATCTCAAGAGTCACTTTAACAAAAGAGCTCATTTACTTTTTCATCCTAGTAACAACAATTCTGTACATGTTTTATAAAAATAAAAAACAAAGTTAGTTAATTTTATTTTATTTTTATCAACTACTACCCTCTCCCCCCAACCAAAACAACAACAATTTTATTTTATTTAAATATATATACATATAACTTAAAACATCATGTATCTTTAACCCATATAACGAGCGTTCGGCTAATGACTCCCAGACCAGTTGGTCTCAAGGCATTACCAGTTGGTCTCAAGGCATTAGGTGTTAAGACACCCCTACAAGCTTAGTAACTCAGGTTGCCCATACAATACGTAGATAGTGCAATGTCTGATTTCCTTAAGCTTTTCTCCTCAACCCATGGGCTAATAGCTCCCAAGTTAGTTGTCTTTTGGGTATTAGGTGTTAAAACACTCCTTCGAGCTTAATTGCTTAGATTAGGGAGGCTACGAAACCAAACTTATCTATATTTTTATTATCATTCTTTTATTTTTGTTTTTTTTGTTTTTTATTTTTTATTTTTTTGTTTTTTTAAATTATATACTATCCCTTTTTCTCAGTTGTTACATTTAACAAAAGAACATAAATAATGTAATAATCCAATGTGCAACCCACAAACATAAATTAAAATATGTATATGTGAAAATTAAGGTTTAAGAATATATGTTAAATAAGCATATGAGCAGAATTAAGTGATAACAATATAAGAGTTTGTAAACCTGAATATTTCAAGAAGTATTATGATAGACCTTGTTATGAATGGTTACTAAGATGTATCTCAAGAGTCACTTTAACAAAAGAGCTCATTTTTGAAAAAGCATGTGTATGTATAGGTAGTTGTGATTGTGGCTCACATCTTTCCTTGATTTAACATCCAAAAACAGCTTAAATGCCCTCTATTGGTCGGGAATAGGCGTCCCATCTAGTTTTCTTAAAAACTAGCAAACAAGGTCTTTTTAGTCAGATTCTCAAGACTAAGTTGATCATATTCTTTATGAAAATAGGGCCATAAATTATGAATTGCATTATACACATCTCCACTAGAATGCGTCTCAAGAGTTAATAAAAGATTATCTAAAAACTCCTTACTTAGGCCATCCTTAATGAATTGTATTTTATCTTCACGGTTTATAGATATCATTCCTAAAGAACG
>NW_011499907.1:35008-43357 GCF_000495115.2 Populus euphratica | reverse complement strand
TTGCACAAATATATATATATATATATATATATATATATATATACATAGATATTATTTATTATGAAAAACTCAAAGAACCAACTTAAGTCACGAAGTATCGTTGTCCGCCATTTGACCAGGGTTAGAGAAACTAGCAAAAATTACTCAAAAAAACACAAAAAAAAAATATGAGGAACAAAAAATCAATCTTTATATATAGGATCATCCAATTTAATAGAGTCATTTTCAACTGAAAAATTATCAATGTAAACTCTTAAACGATGTCCATTTACCTTGAAAATATTGTCATTCTTTAGATTCTTGATATCACAGGCCCCATTTGGATACACATGTTTTACAATAAAATGACCACTCCATCTTGATCTTAGTTTTTCAGGAAATAAATGCAGTTGAGAATTATAAAGTAAGACTTTTTAACCAACATTGAATGTTTTTCTCAATATTTTTTTGTTATAAAACTCTTTGATTTTTGCTTTATCACTATTTTGTGATCATTGGTTTGACTTGGAATTGCCTCTATCCATTTTGAAACATAATCTAATGCGACTAATATATACAAGAAACCAAATGATAGAGGAAATGGACCCATGAAATCTATACCCTAATAGTCAAATATCTCAATAACAAGACTAGGATTTAATGGCATCATGTGATGTTTTGAAATAGATCCTAATTTTTAACAATTTTCACAAGACTTGCATAATGCATGTGAGTCCTTGAACATAATGTGCTAGTAAAATCCACTTTGAAAGGTTTTTCTGGTTGTCTTTTTTTATGAGAAATGACCTCCACATGCCTCAGAATGATAAAATTTAATGACAATACTCAACTTATTGTTGGGAATGCATCTTTAAAATATTTTATCAAGATAATATTTGAATAAATACGGATCATCCCAATAAAAGTTCTTCACTTCGTTCAAGTTCTTTTATCTTAGGTACTCCAATGAGCTCGCAATTGTCCTGAAACAAGAAAATTGACAATATTAGCAAACCAAAGCATTATAAAGACAGAAAGTAAAGATTCATCTAGAAAATAGTCATCGATTGGTGTGATGTCAGTTTTTGAATATGTTGTCAATCTTGACAAATGATCTGCGACAATATTTTAGGTGCCTTTTTATCTTTGATTGTGATATCAAATTCTTAAAGTAACAAAATTCACCACACCAATCTAGCCTTAGAATCTTTCTTATAAAGAAGATCTTTCAATGTTGCATGATCACTAAAACTAACAACAGGTGAGCCAACAAGATAAGACTTGAATGTTTTGCATACAAATACTACTGCAAGTAATTCTTTTTCATTGATGTTGGGTGGTATAATTCATTTGAGCACTATTTAAAGTTTTACTTGCATAGTAAATTACATAAGGTTTCTTATCTTTTCTTTGTCCCAAAACAGCACCTACGGCATAATCACTAGCATCACACATTATTTCAAAAGGTAATGACCAATCGGGAGGTTGAATGATAGGAGCACAAGTAAGCAAGTTTTTAAGTTTAACAAAGGCTTCTTCACAATGTTCAGTCCATTCAAAAATAGTATCCTTTGTTAGAAGGTTACTTAAAGGCTTAGATATTACACTAAAATCTTTGATGAACCTTCTATAAAAACCAGCATGTCCTAGGAATGATCTAACATCTTTAAGAGATTTTGGTGTTGGCAAGTTTGCAATTAACTCGATTTTAGATTTGTCAACCTCAATTCCTTTTGATGAAACAATATGACCAAATACAATGTTGTTTGTTACCATAAAGTGATATTTTTTTCAATTCAGTACAAGATTCTTCTTTTCAAACCTGCTCAAAACCTTTTTTACGTTAGTCAAACTATCATCAAATGAATCGTCAAAAACAGAAAAATCATCCATAAAAATCTCAAGAAAATATTCAACCATATCACTAAATATACTAAGCATGCATCTTTGATTTAAATCTAGGGATCTAATACCAACTACATTGGCCTAATATTTAGGACATAAATTTACATATTCTAAATCTTAGATAACCTAAAACCAAATGGAAAAATTGTGTGTGTGTATCGAATGAAATTTCAACTGATTTTCCTTTAAATTTTAATGTTCTCAAGTATCAACATCATTATTCATCTATACAAATTCTAATTTTTTACAAGATTCAACATTCAAAATTATTTCAATATCAAACAAGATCAAAATAAATTATGTCCATTCTTTTGGCTTTCCTTTATTACATTCCATAAAATAATTTCTACACAATTATCTTATAAACTTAGCATGAATAGGTTTTAAAAGATTAATAAATTAAATTCCATACATTTCTAGTTAAGACATTAAAGATTAAGATTATACAAAATACTAGAACGATTTAAAAAATTTAAGTCAATACATTCATGTTTAATAATAGATTTAATTACATCTTAAAGACAGTATTGAAAATATATTATATAATAAGTGTATAGTATTCCAAGATTCAACATTAAGATCTATCATCATAAGTAATAACAAAAGAAATCTATTTTTCAACTCAAACTTGTGAGGATCTTGTAGTGAAAAATAATTACAAAATAAAAAAAAATATTTAACAATTTATGTGTCTATTTGAAACAATAATTATCAAATTTCAAATATTGCTAACCAATATTTAAGAAATTTTATATCTTCAATTATCCAATAGTATCTTAACTGATAAAACCATTATTAAACATAAAAATAGGACAAAGAAATTGATGAGAAATCTAAGTTTTCTTCACTTCTTCTTCTCTTTAAAAATACAAAATAGGACATACTTGACTTCACGTGACCCCTATATGGACTCTTAAATGAAGTAAATTTGAAGAGTTATATACTCAAGAAAAGTAAAATGCACCTAAAAAAGAGAAAAAACTCATTCATTCTCTGGCCATCAAAGTAGTCTAGGTATGACATAGTAAAGTTGAACCTCTTAAGTCAACTCGACATACCACTTAACAACAACAAGGATAAATCATACATATATTAAATACATGTATGTTCTTGGGGCATATAGCATCCACTAAAACATAGTGACAATTGTCCTTATCATATGGACAATGTCAATAACTTTAACTTTAGCTTTTAATAGTGATTGACCAACTTCAACGATTTTATCTTCTAATCATGATCTATGATCATATGGAGTGAGAAGACTAATCTTTTTGCTTTTGACTTTATGTAAGTTTCCAATACTTGTGGATATATAAATAGCAATGAGTCCTAGGGTAAAGGATTTTGAACTTCATCTTCTTCAATCTTCTTCTTTAGTTTTAAACACATTCAAGCTCTCTAATAATTACTATAGTGTTTTTTCAAGCTCGTGTTTTTTCAAGCTCGTTTCCCATCATTTGCTTGCTAACTTAAGCATAAAAACTTCCTCAACTTTCTAAGGAGACTTGTTTTGTAAAAACTTCAACCCATCATTCTTCATTTCCAATTGAGGATGATCCATATCAATTGTGAGAAAAAAATTCATATAATTGCAAAGGTTTATTAACGTGAAACGTATTACAAATATGTTTATGGACTAGATAGACAAGGTTGAGTCTAATAAGATTTTGCAAAGAAACTTGAACATATTAGATATAAAATCTAAAGAAAATCGCGATAATATAAGATCTAACAGTTTGAGTTCACTCAAATTTAATCAGGTTATTCTATAAGTCGAGCCCCTTAAAAGTCTCACTTTGTTGATCATAGGACCATTAGATCTCTTAAAATTATACCTAGAAATTTTTTTTTCTATTTTAATTATTTTTCTATTTAATTTTAAATTTTAAGTATTTGTTTTCTACTTAACTTAGGTTTCTTGTTTAGGTTGATTTTAAGCTCTATTTAAATAGTTGTGGTGTTGTTATAACATTATATTATTATTGAGGTTTTTCTTATAAAATATTATAGAAACTTTATCCCTTTAGCATGTTGAAAACTGTAATTTTACAATTTGAGAATTCTAACTTTTATACTCACTATACTTTGCATCATTTCTCAAACTCCTTGATAAAAAAATAAAATGTAGTTCTTTGAATCATTTTCCTCTATGAATGTATTTTGGTTGAGTTTTTATAAGACCAAATATGAAAAAGTCATATCCTTTACTTCTTTTACGTGTTTTGGCTACTAGTGTGTGTGTGTCTAGACAATGGATGAGTGGTCATTGAAAATTTGCAATTTATTAATGTCTCGAATTTGAATTTTGTTTCTAAAATACTTTAAAAAAAAAAACACTATGTCCTTTTCTCATTGCATATTGTGTTCCATAGAATAACTTATAGAAATCCAATCGTTGTGAATGCGTGAGCTTACATATAAAGTTGTTGTTGCTAATAGATGGTATCTCTAATTTCTTGCTTTCTATCTGCTGTAAATGCCTTTGCCTTCGTTCGCCCACATACGCACAATCTATAAGAGAAGCGAGGTAATCGAATTTTGAGAAGTTATGAGATACTGCAAGTCTGGAACATGACCTCTTGACATTAACTCGGGCATCTCATCCTTCATATATTTGAATTCCCGTCTTTTTGTTTTTGTCGTTCCATCAATTATCAAGGGTTCAGCCAATCAAGAAAATGGCGACAGTAGATCTAGAAATGAACAACTCGGTAGAGAGCTCAAAGTTTCACCTTGTTAAACTGTTTGAAGAACATTATCCTTCTGGTTTTCTCAGAAAGGTACATGATGTTCTGAGTTGGTTTTTCTATATTTCACAATCACTTTGGATCTTCTTTCTTTTTCATTTTTTTTCTGGGAGAGTATATACAGTGCTAGTCCCCCGGAGAACTTAAAAACACATCCAATATTTTATGTGTTTTACCTTAATCATTCTTCAACTAAATAACCTAACATGAAATCTTGGAAGTACTGCCTTTCTTCGTATTAGAATGATTGCAAAAGTGCGTGTGTGTTTGTGCAGGTGGTGGCAGAGGTTATAGCAACCTATCTGTTGGTCTTTGTGACATGTGGTGCTGCTGCGATTAGTGCTAGTGACGAGCACAAGGTCTCAAAACTAGGAGCGTCGGTAGCAGGAGGGCTCATAGTGACTGTGATGATCTATGCAGTAGGGCACATCTCTGGTGCACACATGAACCCTGCTGTCACCACAGCTTTTGCAGCCGTCCTAAATTTTCCTTGGAAACAGGTACCGTATTGTAATGCATAATCAATTCCAATATTTAGAGTCTTTGTTTACTTTAATTTGCTTTACTTAATATGTTTCGGAGGTAAATATTCTATGGTATTTTAGATCTTTTTCGGAGATAAATATTCGATGGTGAGGTCTGTTTCGGAGGTTAGTATTCCCTGGTCAGGTCTTATCGACAATGTAAGGATACGCAGAGGATCGGGTCTGTTATGGACCCATGATGAAGTATGGGTTAATTTTAATTCTGAAAATTACTTGTTTTTTTAAAAGAAAAAATCTTTTAAATAATAATTATTTTTTAATTATGTATTTAAATGAGATTTTTTAGTTCATCTATAAATTTTTTATCTTTTATATGGATAAATTTTATTTTAAAAAATTATTTTTTAATAATATTTATAATATATACAGCCCTGCATATTTTTATTTTTATTTTTTATTCCATCAATTTAATTTATGTCTCTATTTTTATTATTTTTTGCTAAAATAAAATAAAAATTAATAAAAAAAATTTGCAAACATAACTTGATAAATATCTAGTTTCTCAAGATTAAATGTCTTGATTTATAATTATTTTTTAAATTTTTAAATTTTATTTTTAAATATTATGAATGACTTTTTATTTATTTATTCACATACATGGTTCTCTATTTGTTATATATAAAAAAAAATTATTTGAATTTAAATTTTTTAAATTATAAAAAAACATTAAAAAAATTTATATACATAATTTTTTTATAAAAATAAAAATATTTAATCCATGATGAAACAAGAGTAACTTAACAACTATAAAATATACGTTGCAAGGGGCACAGGTGTTAATTGAATCTTTCACATATTTTATTATTATATGGTAGATTATATTAATTAGATACATACAACATGTATTACCATATAAATATATGAAGATGTTTTCCTGTTATTTTTAATTATGTCATTTTATTATCGTTTATAGGATCTTTCCCTTCAAACCATGTGATATTATTAAATAAGCCAATAATGTTCTGTTTTTTTTTTTAGGGTAATAAAAAAAATCCACAATTCATCAAATCAGAGAAGTCAATTAGCAATCCACATGCATTTGTATCATACATGAATAAGCAGCTGTATTTTATTTTTATTGTTTTTGCTTCAAATCCAAAGACAAAAGGAAAAAGAAAAGGATGTGTTGTCAAATTATTCGTTTTTAAGAAAATAAATAAATAAATAAATTTTTGCAGGTCCCATTTTATGCCGCAGCGCAATTAACAGGAGCAATTTCTGCTTCATTTACTCTGAAAGTGCTACTAAATCCTATAAAAAATGTCGGCACTTCTTCACCATCTGGAACAGCTGTTCAAGCTCTCACCATGGAAATCGTCGTAACATTTTCCATGATGTTCATCACTTCTGCTGTGGCAACCGATACTAAAGCTGTAAGAATCATCTTCCTAATTAATTAGCATCCAAGATTTTCAGTTTTGCAAACAAAGTGTGTGTGTTGCTCACATGTGTGTGTGTGTGTTGTCTTTTTTCTTTCTCTTTTTTCTTTTTTCTTTTTCTTTTTTTTTTTTGGGTTTCAGGTAGGAGATCTGGCAGGTATAGCTGTTGGTTCGGCAGTCTGTATAACATCCATCTTAGCCGGGTAAGCTGGAACATATATTTATAAAAATCCTCAATCGTGTCCCTCGCCCTTTAGCATTGCCCAATTAACCTCTGTACCTAAAGTAAAAACTAGGTAAAAAGCATATACTTTTTAAGACAATAAGTTGTCGATTTTTTATTTTTATTATGATATTAAGACAACAAGACATAACTCAAGTGGCCTAACACCACACCCTTCTACGTATTTTTGCCAACAAAAAGAAATAGGGATCGCTTATTCTTTGGTGCATAGGAACCTGCCTAAGCCTAGATTAGTAAATCTAAGTGGCCCCAACGAATGGACATCCCTTTTGAAGGTGCGGGAGGCCTTGGAGGGTCCGATATTGAAATCAAAAGAACTTAAACGTGGAGGTTCAAATGCAATATTGGAGTTTCATTAATGTAATTGATATCATAGTCTTAAATAACCTACCTTAGTCAAGGGAATCGAGGTATCCCTTTACTTTTATTTGGTGTTATAATACCATTATTACCAATAACAGCTATAAGATTATTCATCTTCGCATTACAGATAACGAAATTTTCAATTCTAGAATTAATCATCAAATAAGGCCGAAGTTTTTATTAAGCGAAGACACGAAACCAAGAGTGGTAACTAACTAGCTGCCTAGCCATCTTCAGCCCAGTATCAGGTGGATCTATGAACCCAGCAAGGACACTGGGACCAGCAGTTGCTAGTCGATACTTTAAAGGCATATGGGTGTACCTGCTCGGACCAGTGACAGGAACGCTCCTTGGAGCATGGTCTTACAATATGATTCGCGTGACTGACAAACCAGTTCAAGCAATTCCTCGTCGTTCTTTATCATTCGGACCTCGCAGAAAGAGGGCCATTGATGAGCAGGCTCCGAGCAAGGGCCCTCTCCATGCTTTCTGAAGAAATACGGTCGTCGGGAAGTGACAGTCTTTCACAGATTCCACGCCTCACAATGTATCATACCAAGCTTATCTTCTGTTATTTTTCAAGCCTGTTTGTACCATACAAGTTTTTGCCAATGGATTGGAGTTTAGAAATAAAAATGCAGTACAGATGATTCTGCAACTGTATCAGCTTCACTCGTCACAAAGCTTGAATGATTTGATAGGAACTACTGTCAAAGTGAATTAAATTCCAGTTTCTAAAGATGGTTAAGCTGCGAGGGCCCTCTACATAAGAAAACTTCAAAGCACTGCAGTTGAATAGAATTCCAAAAAATATCAACAGATTCCTACCCTTCAACATCGTAGCACTGAACCAAGCCACCAGCCTTAAAAATTCAAAGCAAAAGCCCGACTCATGATTACGATCTTCATTTTGAGAATAGTCTTTGATTGATATTTCATGTCTACAAAGTAGATGCATCTAACTGAAGTGTACAGGTATTGTTGTGTACCAGACATTACACATGCCAACAGACGCAAAGTGGATACAATACAAATAAAAATGTCCGCCAACAAATATCGAGTTGATATTTTCATGCTCTACATATTGGGTAAGGCTATGCAAAAGTAAAACATAATTGCATGGAATCACTCTAACTTACATCTTGAGAAAATACGCGCGGGGGAGGGGGGGGGGGGGGGGGGGGGAC
>NW_011499907.1:0-34789 GCF_000495115.2 Populus euphratica | reverse complement strand
GGGGCGCGGGCATGGGCATTAAGCAGCATTTTGGCACACAACAAAGCTCCCTGGATTGATGGTGATGCTCTTAGTGCAGTTATCAGTTTTATAAATCCCAACAAGTCGATCCGCCAACTCAAACATGTTGTTCCTTAGGCTGCATACAAAACAAACATTGAATAAAAATGGCTCAAAGGATTGGTGTCTCTAGTAACTATCTGCTGTGAACATCCTACTACCTTATAATGATGAACTGTGCATCCTTTGTTCGGTCCTTCACATAATGTCCCACAATAGAAACATTCTTGAAATCTGGCACTCAATGTAAACCATGAAAGTTAATGGAGAAAACAGGGAAAGGTAAACTACTAAACAATTCTAAATATTTATGAACTAAGGTAGTAAGTTTGAACGAAGATTACCCAGGGCAGCGTCAATTTCATCCATTACATACAGTGGAGTAGGCTTGTAATGATGAAGTGCGAAAACAAGAGCTAGCGAGCTCAGAGTCTGAAAATAGTGAAATGTATCATTGTTACCATAACCAAAAGTATACAGACACCTCTGGGATCCTTAGGGGTAGTACTTGGAATTCATTACCCGAGAGTATAACACAGATATAGAATAAAGGTTTAGGCATAACCTTTTCACCACCAGATAAGTTTGCAATATTCTTCCAGCTCTTCTTTGGTGGTCTCACACTGAAAACAACACCTTCAGAAAATGGATCCAAAGAATCCACTAGCTCAAGTTCTGCATCACCTCCAAGAGTAATCATCTGTGGCAAGAAATGTCAAAATAATCAATGGACAACATTTACTGCCACTGATGAATGATAAGGATGCACATTTTTTTGCATTAAATCACGGTTTTCGTTCAGATGAATACCTAAAGTCGGGTTTTAAAGCCAGAAAACTACACATGCAAACAAACGTACAGTGTACATGCTCACACAGGAGAGGAGAGGGGGAGGGGGAGGGAGAGACAAAACAATCATCGCACAAACCTGATACATTTCCTTCAGCTTCAATGATATTGTATTGAACCCTGCCATGAATTCATCCAACCTGAAAAGTTACCGATTCAGTTATGTAAGAATCACCTATTTGCAAGGGAGGACAAGGGCATGATAGATACTGGAATCTAACAAGAAGGAAAATACTAGCCTTTTCTTTCTCCATTCATCATACTGCCTTTTTATATCATCACGTTGTTGAGTTACCAAGTTCAGCTCCTCAACCCGCTCATTATATAATGAAACCTTTCTCCGATATCTACATTAACAGAGCATTCAGCAAATTCATGTTGAAGATTAATAATCAAACTTTTACGAGTAAGAGAAAAACCCATACTCTGAGATTGAATCTAAGTTTGGGTTCATATCTTTCAATTGTGCTTCCAACAACACTACCCTTTCAAGGGCCCTTTTGAGGTCACAAGCCTCAGCAAGAGTCTTATCAGCAAGGGTTGCTTGAAGTTTTTCAGGGTCCTCTAGTTCTTTCTGAGTTCTGCAACCAACAATAACAATGTTAGACATGCTTCAAGAAAATACAGAGCCAATAGAATAAATGGCTTAACCATAAATCAACATACTGCTCCATATGGCGTAGAAGAGCATTTTGCAAGTCATCAAGCTTCTTTTTGTAACCCTTCCCCTTCAATTCCAACTCCTTGTAGCTCTTCTTCATATCTTGTAACCTGTAATCAGCATCGACCTGTGGTATAACAGGATAATTACTTAACTAGTGATGATCATTTGACAAAAAGATAAAGGAAAGTGCAAAAAAGTGGCTTTAATTGACAGAGTACCTCTGATGCCCGCAACTCATCCACAATTTTTTTCACTTTTTCATACTCAGATTTGGCTTTATCTAGCACTTCTTTATGTTGATCAATCAGCTAAAAGAGCAAAAAAAGAAAGGCATATAAGGATAAGGATACTCTTATGAGCGCATCATCATGGCTGAAAGAAAATAAATAAAGCAGACCTCCTGTGTCTTTTTGTAATTCTCTTGAACTGCAAATGCCTTTTCTTCAATTTCTTTAAAAATCCCTCTCAGTTTTTCCCTCTCCTCTGTAAGCTGCTCCTTTTCCTTCCTTGAATCCTCAATCCCTTTGGTCAACTTCTTTATCATTTTATGACCTGTCTCTATTTGAACCTTGTGACGGTTGATCTCTGTGCTATTTTTATCCATATCCTGATTAGTGGGCAACTTGAATTAATTCAAATGCCACATGATCGCAATTCGAATATTTCAGAGTGATTTTGTGACTTACAGACTGAATCCTGTTGACCTTTGCCTTCTGTGATTTCAACCTTTCACCACCGGCGTTTTCTATTTTACTCTGAAGCTCCAAAGCCTAAAGGTAGAGAGAATTATGGACAATCAATCAAATTGAATACAAAGGGGAAGGCACATGACTCTTTGGATTTAAGTACAGTAAGATATGGCAGATAAGAAAATCCACGAAAGTTCAACTGAAGTCAGAAAGTTAACCACAGATCAGGAAGGCAACCAGACAACATTTTGTTGCCTGGGCATCCTGAACGATTGGCTTGGAACTTTAACGGACAAAGAAACATAATATTTTCAAACCTTTTCCTTCAGCTTTTTAGACCCCTGAATAAGTCTGTCAATCTCCTTTTCCTCTGTCATTATTATCATTTTGAGTTCCTCCAGCCTATCAAGCTCATCTTTCTTTGGCTCTGACGCAGCTTTCAGGGAACCAAGTTGTTTCTCCAGATAACTATGTTCTGTGTTCAGACTATCAATCTGTTTGGGAGGAAGGTTTTAGAGCATTTATTTCATCCAGGGAAAAAAATATAAAAAAAAACATTGGAAAAGCCATAGCAAACCGTTACCTCTTTCTGGCTTTTGGCCAGTTCCATCTCCAGGTGTGCAATTGCTTTTTCCGAGGCTTGGTAGTGTTTCACAGAATCAGCAATCCGTTGGCGTATACCATTTAATCTATCAACCATGGTAGAGAGCTCCTTCTCTGCACTTGTGACCGCTTCTCCAGAAACACTGGTAG
Organism: Populus euphratica; assembly: GCF_000495115.2. Classification (NCBI taxonomy): domain Eukaryota; kingdom Viridiplantae; phylum Streptophyta; class Magnoliopsida; order Malpighiales; family Salicaceae; genus Populus; species Populus euphratica. Next base: position 31,774 of record NW_011499907.1, on the reverse strand, counting down.
CCCGAATCGATGTCCCCATCTTACCACCACGTGGCTTAGTTCCCCCACCGCTCATAGTACCAGATTTTTCAAAAAGTGCACCATCAAGAGTAACCACTCGTCGAAATTCCAAGTTTCCACCATATGCAATTCTTGTTGCCTATAGGTTGAAAAAAATGCAAGTTACTAGATCGTACCTGGATATGCTTCAGCAGTAAATCTGGAAAAAAAAAATAATAGATATCCTTGATTCTAGCTATGAAAGGTGTTGTTAAAATGAACCTGAGCACACAAGTCATGGTAACAGACTCCTGTTTACATATCCCATAACTATGAGGAGTAAGACAAAGAAAAACACGGCTAGAAGTTCATGCTATGGAAAGCTATTCCTTATTGATCAAAGCATCTAGCCATCTCCAAAACTGGCATTACTTCACATTATTTTGGGATTGACAAAGCCGTAATTCCCATGTTTCCTCGATAATGGACACTAATACCAAAGAGACTGATTTTTCAAATTGTAGGAGTAAGGGGACAGGTAGGTTTAAATGATATGGGCTGAAGAAATAAGGGTTTTAATATCCAAAACTGGTTCATACAAGATTTGACCCGAAAGAAAAACATAAAGGAGAACAAAAATCCATGTGGCTTACTACAATGGATTTGGAACAGAGCCTTGGTTGAATTAAGTAGATGAAGCATATAAAGTCAATAGAGTATTCAGCTGACAGACCAAGTTCTCTAGGTGCATCTACTGGAAGCAACAGGGGAAAATAATTCAGATTAACCAAGAAACAAAGAAAAGCATCAATATGCTTTTAGAAAGAATTGAATTGAGGAACGTATAACATGATCATCTATCGTCCTTAATTCATCCATAATGCAGGTGAGAAAAAAAAGAGAGGATATACAATGAAACTTGAATTTACCTGATCAAGATCCTTTGCTACAACAGTATTACCCAGAGCAGCATAGAAGGCAAGTTTCATTCTTTCATCTTGAACTCTAACTAGATCAAAAAGACGTGGAACACCCTCTGGAGTGCTCACATTATGCTTCATCTTTGATGAATGGTCAACTTGCTTCTCCTGCATTCAGGAAACGGGAGGAAATTATGTTCCTAAAGCAAAGGGAACTTTCCTAAACCAATTAACCAAGTGCTACCATATTGCCCAGAAAGGTTGGCCTCTATAACAAACATTCCATTCAATTCTCCATGCCAAATGAAATTTTTAAAGATTCAAGCTTCAGCAAATTCAAAATTACCTTAAGAATATAGGAAAGTTTAGCTGCTAACAAGTGAAATGTCAACCATCTCTTTTGTCATAGTTTTAAGATTTTATAGTCATGTCCAGGGCATTTAACTGAACCAGCCTACATGACTCCCATGCCCACAAGTCCTTTCAGATCTTCCAAACAATTATAAAGAAAAGGGAAAAGGTAGTTTCAAGTATTTTTAGTTGATACCAGTATCATGAAAGTGGCAACCCCAAGCTTCTCTCTTCGGAGCAGCTCCACACATGCTTGTGCTGCAGCAGTTGTCTCCACCACAATATAATCAAGTCCAGGACAAGCTGTTGATATGGCAACATCATATTTTGCTGCAACAAAAACATCAATTTAACAGGAAAATGAGGTCCTTGATCTAAAGCTTTCAAGGATAAGAACGCAGCTTCAGATATGAGTAACTTAAGAGGGAAAGGAGGGAAGAAAGAGATTATCATCCATCAGAAAATGAACAATGTCTTTGAAAACATGCAAGAAGGATATCACACTCAATATGCAACAATTAAAAACAACAAATATCACATAATTTTCTTTACAAGTAAGACAATGAAAGCACATCCAGATGCAGCAGTATAAAAGAATCCTAATCAGGCTTCCCTTTATTGCAATTTGGCACATTAGTCTCAGAAATTCAGGTTATGTTGAACAAGATATGTTTGTATAATGTAGACACTCACCATCAATGGCACCTAAATCTCCCATTCGCCCATGTATTCCACTTATTTCATTAGATTCCTTGGCATGCAAAATTGCTTTCAATACTGATCCCTGACTCTTTTCCAAATCAATAATTGACTTAAGTTCAGCAACCTTCTGTCTTGCAGCTTGTTCTAGAGGAATAAGCTCTTCTTGTTCTTTGATGGATTCCTGCAAAATGAAGTGTTCTTGCCATATCCCATCAAGACACAGGAATGTCAAAAGGTAGATGAAGTTCAAAGAATTATCTGCAGAGCAAAAACCTGTTCCACTTTACGAGCTTCAGATGCTTCAAGTTTGTGCTTTTCTATATTACTCTGCAATGTTGCAATGGTTGCAGTTTTCATTTCGATGCTTCCAGATATATTATCCATCTGCTTGTGTGCATTTTCAAAAGCTGCATGACCAGCTTCATGCTGAAACAGTCAATGAGCACCTTTAGCCAACTAATGACATCTCTTAGAAAGATATGGACAAGGTATGAGAGTCATCACAAAAAATAATAAATAAAACAGTTGAAAAGGATTTGATTCTCAAGATATTATGTTTTGCATTATTGAAAAAGTCATGGTGAAAGGAGATTTATCTACTTTGAAAAATCAAAGCCAAGTTATTTATTTTTCATCAAAAAGAGGTTTAAGTTTACATAAAAAAGTGTCCATTATAGGTTTCTAGTCAAAGGTTTAAGTTTCAGTTATATGGGTGAATGCTGTAAGCATGGGAAAATGGCATCCTCTTAGTTACTGCAAGGGATTTTTTTCCCAAAAATGCATGTTCAGTTATGTTTCTTTTTATGAATCATTCGTCTGTTTGGTAATCCAAATTTATTTTGAAGTCGATATATGGTCCAATTAGAAGTTTTCCAGTGCAGAGATCTTTTGCTTACTATTAATACCAATAAATTAAGCTTTTAACAAATGTTTGGTGATGAAATGAGTTGAATTTTTAAGTTATTCTGAAAGCATTGTGCCTAGAGTTCCTCTTCCGTCTCTTGCTCTTTTATTTTTCCCTTTCTCTTTCTAGCTTAAAAATGTCTTCTGCTACAGTGCCACCAGTATTGTTCACAGCATTAAATTGAAGCCTGAATCATTCATAAACAGATGCTTAATCAACTCCCTTATTCACCACTTCCTAACCATAACTAAACCCTAAAGATTTTACATTCTTCAAGCTTGTCCTACATCTTTGATCTTATCTTAAGCTTATATGTTGACATAACCAATTCCAATGCAATAGATTGAAGAGAACACAAATCACAGTAGATATAATTCCATAGACTGAAAGAAAACACACATTATACACTGTCATTTACTTTGTAATATCAAATGAGGAGACCATGGAAGCCCCAACCTCACCTTCTCATTCAAAAGCTTGCTTTCAGTATATGCAACTTCAAGTTTTCCTTTGTGATCAATTAGTTGCTTTTCCCACGGTTCTAGTTCAGCACGAACCTTCATGAGTTCTGAGCGATACTTCTCTGTTTCAACTGTTCATCAATCAAAACATAAATTAAAAAGATTAGCTAAACAACAACAGGCACACGTTTAAGGATGAGACAAGGTTGGTTCTCAGTAACTTCTTATACTCCACTTCTTGCATCCCTACACTTTACATAGAAAATACAGAGAAATATCCATATGACAGTATAAACCACAAGATGCAAACAAACAATGAAAGAGCATCTGCACCAAAATTGCACTAAAAGGGATTCCTTTACCTCTGACGTTGTATTTCAATCTTTGCACTTGCCCTATCTTTTCATTCAATTACAGAATAATCACCTCAAATATCTTTAAAAATTTGTAGCCAAAACCAACAGCAAATTATATTATAACATAAGCCATTTAAATTTCAATCCACCCCTTCAAAATTGTGATTATTTATGAGTCTTCTAGAGAAGAAAATGTCTTTTGTTCTTTCACCTCAAAAGTGAAGCTATTTTGAATATAAGAAATTAGCTGCTTCTATCAATTCCTTGTAATAGAGATTTCAAAGGGTCAATTTTTCAAAATTATATGTAGATATTGAAGGACCTTTAAATAATCCATGCATAAAGTTTTGAATTCTCTCAAATTCCACTTTTCTTTATACGCTACATGCTGACAATGAAACTGAATAATATAAAAGCCAACCACGAACAATGATTCACAATCCCACACTCTAGGAGTTTGCAATTTCATTTAACCATCAGTGTATTTCACCTTCACCACCACAATTAAATGTTTATTCAAACAGTTTTGTACTGCTAGGGGTGCACGGTCATCAACAAGCAGCAAAACATGAATCACCTAAAATGATGTCAAACATGTATAATATAAACATGTTATATCCTTTTTGGATAATAACATGGAATATAAGCTCTGAAAAAACTATATTCAATAAACTATCATTTTCTTATTTGTATCCAAATCAATCAAAAATGAAATTTTACAACCTCTAGAATTTTCTACGACTTCTTCTAGCATCCTCTCCTCCTCAAGCAAGAGTTTCTGAAGTTTGGGGATGTTATCTTCAAGTTTTGGAATCAAATTTTCCGAGTTCTCACATTCTTTTGTTAAGTCATCAATCTTCGACGAATCCTACAAGGGAAACAAAGTGAGAAAAATGCGTGTTTTCAATTGAAATAGGTCACTTTTTTACCCTACTTTTTCAAGTTTATCTTCAAGTTTCTTCATCTTTTGCTTCATGTGCTTCAGATCCTCCCGGTATTTAACATCCTGCCTTTCAAACTCCTTGAACTCCTCTTTACAGGTTCTGAGATCATTGTCAAGTTCCTGAATCCGAGACAAGGTTGGACAGCACATCAACAAATACAATCGGTACAAATTTAGGATGGCACTGTTATATGCAGTCATGATATGTGGTGGCCAAAATCACAGTTATAAGACTCAACCCGACCCAAGGCTTAGGTCTCAAGTCTGGGGTTTGACAACCTTATACTTTTTTTTTTGAAAAAAAAAGACCAAAACAACCTCATTATGGTAAAAATAAAACGACCAGGTTTTTCCTCTAACCCAGCTCAGGCCAAATCCAAGTTGACCCACCACGCCAAGCCAGGTCTTATAACTACAGCTAAAAGAGGATAGACTCACATTTTCTCTACTTGGCTGAAAAACCAAATATCAATTACAAATGTTGAATGTACAAGCACAATTATAATATATAGAACTCACACAAAACGAACCTCTTGTCTTTTAATATACTTTTTATGCACAATCTCAAGCTCCTTCATTGTTTTGTGACTTTCTTGAATCTTCTCTCTAGGGAAAACAAAAAACCCTTCAACACTAGCAAGTTTCTGTCGTAAGGAAATATAAAGCTAATGCTATAACTTAAGAAGAAAAGAAAAACCTTTCATCCTTTAAATTTTCTTCCAAACTAGATACACTAGTGTGCAGTTCCATCATTCTTGCACTAGTATCTTCATGAGCCAATTTTGTGGCTTTCTCTTGCCATTTCAGTAATGATAACTCTTGAAGCATGTAGGCCTCTGCTTCATTCTTCACATCCTATTTCATGGAAAGAAAACAACAGGTTGGCTAAACATGTTTGAAAATGATATGATAAAAAGAGACAAAGAAAACCCACCTCCAAGCTGTCTCTTTCCTTCTCGGCCAACTTAACCATCTGTACCACCCCAGATCTTTTCTCGTTAAGGGATTCCAACCTATGGAGTCAATAGGAATGCTTGTAGAAGTTAGGAAAATTCCTTGTCTACATGTCCATTTTGGCTTCACAGATAATATATGTAGAGTAAAATTTCAAATATGATAATGGATAAAATGCAAAATGAGTACATATGATAAACATAAGAATAAGAAAAGTACTCACTCCTTGGATGATTCATCAATTTTTTCAACATATTTGTTAGTTCCAATTATGTCCTCTAAATATTCAAGAAAACCTTCATCATGGAGTCCTTGAGCTTTTGGCCTCATCAATGAAATCTGTTCAACCTCACCCTGATAAAAACCAGCAAGCAATTTTCAAAACCTATGGAAGCATACTCCATGCTCAAATTACAGCCCCGTGGTTAGATAACAAACCTGAAGAATCAGAAAACGATTATTGTCCAGGTCAACTCCTTTTCCTTTCAGTTTCTTGGTAACTTCAGTAAAATTGCTCGAACGATCATTGATGTAGTACTTGGATGAGTTATCCCGAAATGCAACTCTCGTAATTACAAAATCACTTCCTGAAACAGCCTCATAGGTCCCATCATCCTATAATGGTTAAGAGCATGGTTTGCAAGTATCATGACATTAGAATCGACCAAGAGATCTTCTGTAATCAATTGATTTCAAAAAACAAATCCTCATACAATCAAGAAAATATATGAGTTTCAAGAAACAAAAACAACATAAAAACTTGAAATCCTGTTTCTTGTTCTTCTACACTATTCATAAACAAGAAGATGAAAGCCATTACTTGCTAAAAATCAAAACCAAGTTACCAGGTCAATAATCTCCTGAAAATGAACAGAAACACCGGCGCTGTCCAGATTCTGATGATTGGTTGAATTGTGGATAAGCTCTGAAACCTTATTAAGTCTCATCTGCAAATTCAAAACCAACACAAACATTAAAAATTGAAAAACCAAGAACCAAGCAAGTAAATCAACATACACAGGGTCCCCCTTAAAAAAAAATTGAAACTACTCAATTAGCTTACAGAAAATTCATTCCTTTTCGTAACTGCTGAACCTAACAATTTGCATTATAGAAACATAGAGAGAGAGAGAGAAGACCTGTTTCGCTCGCTTTCCGAATACAAATAGCATTGCATCAATCACATTGCTCTTGCCGCTCCCGTTGGGGCCCACCACAGCAGAAAAACTCTAATCCCCAAAAATTCAAAGATAAACAAACACTAACAAGTTAAAATTAAGCAAAAACAAATTGAGAAAGTGGAAGTTCATTAGAAGCAAAACCTAGAAATGGAAATTAAACCAAAAAAGAGAAACTAATTTCACAAAATTGAAACCCTAACCAACCTTGTGGAAAGGACCAACGCGTTGTTCACCAGCGTAAGATTTGAAGTTCCTCATGATCATTTCTTTGATGAACAGCCTCGGGGCTTTCGAAGATCCACCAGCAGAAGTGCGAACTGAGTTGGACTCGCTTGTCATGAATTCATCGTCCCCTGGTTCCATCCCCATTTCTTTCGCCGAGTTAACTCGGTTCTCCTTGAGGGTTTTTTTTTGCTGTTCTTCTCTGTGATTTATTTGTGACTGTACCGATTCTGTACTGAGAGGTCGCACCAAAAGTATCTTAAGGGAAAAAAAAATTAAAAAGAAAAGGAGAAATAAATAATGTTTATGGTTTCGGGGAAAAAGGAAGATGGATTTGGCGGGAATTTGAAAATGGTGTAAATTTTCCAAATTTGAAATGGGCCGTTAGATGTTGTTGGGCTTCACATTTTAGTGGATAGAGTTCATTTTGTGTATTTTTGGTCCCTGCAGTTTGGCCCCTTTATTTTTTGGCAGCTAGAAAGCGTTTTTGTAAGAGTTTGAAATTTTTTTGTATTAAATTAATTTTTTTATATTTATTTTTATATCCTTTAGATATTGATTTTAAAATTTAATTTTTAAAAATAAAAAATATAATTCTAAATAAAAATACTTTAAAAAACAATTATTACTATAATACCAATTACTATAATACTAGAAAAGCTTTTTATATATTCTAATTCTCTTACTTTTAAGCTTTTAGCTTATTTTCTATCATATTTATTATTTAATAAATAAAATATCAGTTTTATTTCTTATAATTTTTCTTGATTATAAATACTTTTATTAACTTTAGTAATCAAAATAAACTTCAAAAGATAGGTAATTTATTTTTAAATTTGTATTTAATAATTTATTCTATTTATTTTTATTGTAAATCAACTAAATTTTATCTTAGAATAAAAATATCAAAATATTTTTCCAATTCATTGTATTGTACTTGATTTTAAGAAAAATAAAAGACATTAAATTTTTGTACATAACTTGATGTGAAAAATAGAAAATATCGTAATTATAATATTTCAGTGGTTATTTTTCTTAAGAGTCATTACAATTTTTTTATTTTTTATTTTTTTATATCAAAGCATCTAAACTATTTAAAAAATTAAAAATATTAATTTAAAACTAAAAAAATCAAAAATTTACAAATAAAATATTAGATCACAATACCAGTAATGCTGTTGAAATTTTTTAGAAATTTAAATTTTTTTATTTAAAATTAATTTTTTATATTTTTAAATTATTTTAATATATTTTTAAATAAAAAATCACTTCAAACCATAGCCATACTTTCTTGAATATAATATATTTTTAAATAAAAAATTCACACATACCCTCTTATAATAGAAGTTTGAACCACGGGTAGATGAGCGAACAGCGGCCCAGATAAATGGGATTGGTGGTTGCACGTGGAAGTTAAAAATAAATGGATTGTAGGTGATGAAGTACAGTGTTTCTCGAAGAATTTTCTGTTTGTATAGGTTTGAAAATGGAGTCAACTTAAATTTTTAAAAAGTTTAATTTTTTATATTTTAAATTATTTTAATACATTAATCATAAAAGTAATTTTTAAAAAATTAAAAAAAATATTATTTTAATATATTTTAACATAAAAATATTTTAAAAAGCAATTAAGTAATATTTCCAAACATAGGTTGATCTGCCTTGAGAATAGGGTGTGCAGCTATTTGCTGTCTTCGTCCGCTACAGGGTTTTTACCCATTAATTAAGAAATTTTGGCTTCTTAAAAATTCTGATAATTATAATTCTGATAAATTAATTAATATGACCTTGTATATAATGTCCTCATTAATATCGCTTTGGTTTGAAAATCTAGCAATCGAATCCGTTTATGTTTTCATATAGTATCCTACTACATTTACTGTGATGTGAATATGATGGAGAAATATGATGGGAGTCGAGTTAATTTTTTAAATATATATAAAAAAATATATATGTATTACTAATATATTTTTTTAAAATAAATTATATAAAAATTATCCAACATAAACTCAATTCAAAGAAAATATAAACAATTAAAAAATAATATGCTGACTAAAAACATTATGAATTAGAGCAAATGTCACTTTATTATTATGTAAAAAATCTTGAACTAACCTTATTTTGCACCCAACATGATCAGTGTTGCATTTAACAAAAAAATATATAATTTTGAAAAAAAACTAAAAAAATGATTGAAGGACATAATAAATCAAAATAATGGTATAAAAACATAATAATCCAAATCGAAATTACGACTTCATCTAGGTTTTAATTTCTAAGAAAACCAGGTCAATTTGCAACATCTACCTTCTGTCAAAACTCATGCCCAAGATCAATGGTAATTTAAAAAACTTAATCCATAAGGTTATTTTTTCTATTTATCATCCTAGTGCAAATCTAAAAACGATTGTAAAAAAAAATAATCTTGTAAATGCATCAATCTCAAAACATAATATGATGATCTCACCTATTGAAGAAGAAATTAATTAACTTGACGTATTGAAATAAAATATCAAGTAAGCTAATTTAATATAACTTTATTAGGTCAAATTTGAGGAATTCTATTTTAATTAAATATTATTGATTAGGAAATAATTTATAATATTTACCATGATTATTTCTTCAACACACCTCCTCAAACCCATGATAATTTTATTTTTTTATGAGTTTGATATATATTATTTCTATTGTCATTATTAACTCACATGTTTTTAAATATAGCTATTGTTAGCTATTTTTCTTCTATGTTATAACATTTGTCACATTAAATATCTCTTTTTAAAATTTAATTTTTCAAGTAATTATTTTATTTTAATTTACTTTTTATCTAAATAATGTTTCTTCATATCATGGCTTTTTAGTCATTTTTTATCGTTTTCTTTAAGAAGAATTCCTTTTTTTAATGCATAATCTCTTTTGTACCACCTTATCTTTTATGTAAAAAATTATTAACTTGTAAAAAGTCTTTTATTTTTATTTGTGTCTTTCTCTTTATGTAAATTTCAATTCTTTTACTGGGATTTGTCAAGGTATCTTTATTTTTTTTATTTAGATATTATTTGACCATCCACAAGATTTCTCCTTATTGTTGAAAATGGATTATAAATAAAATATTTGATAGAAAAATGAAAATAATTACAAATAAAGTACTTTAAGGTTGTCGAACAGATAGTATAAAGCCTCCCTCTGGAAAAGCAAACATTAATATTAAAGTAATGCATGATCAATCTATTCCAATACCAAGAAAAAATATTGAATCGAAGGGGATGTTATTATTGGAAGGTGGCTAAATGGAAGATGTCCGTCCATCTTCTAATCAGGCTGCTTTAAGATACATTAACCACCTACAATAAATTTGGGACAATGCTACGAGGAAAAGAAAGTTATAGTCATGACTCATAAATATTATTGAAAAGAAACCTATCTACATTAAAGAGTGTCAGGGTTTATGCTTAAATAAAGCATCTGATTTGTCTCCGTGCATGCTTAAATTTGAAATTTTTTAGGATATCGTTATGATTGTGTTTTAAAATATTTTTTATTTAGAAATATATTAAAATGATTTATTTTTTTATTTTAAAAAATTTAATTTTAACATTGATGTATTAAAATGATTTTAAAACATAAAAGAATTAATTTTAAAAAAATTAAAAAAATAATTTTTTTAAAAAAATATTTTTAAAATACAAAAATAAATAAGTATTAAATTTCTTTAATTTACCAATAATACTAGTAAAAAAAAAAAAGTAACAATTGGGTTTTCTTTTAGCTGATCCTACTTTAAGCCCACTGGGTTAATCTCCATGGTGTATCTCAAATACAGGATATGGGCACTGCCATTGCAATGGTATTTGTGTTCCAAAATTTGTGCCGGATAAAGCCTATTGTCAGTTCATTTGACGTGAAGTCTGGACTCATACAAAATCAAGAAAAATAACATGATTAATATATCATTAATTGATTGATTAATTCCAGTGATGAATGCATAACTATATAAAATAAATAAAAGTTTCGCTTAGATTGTATCTCATAATTTATCAACTATGGGTCTTTCTCCCGCTACGTTGTGGTTAGATCAACCATTTCTTAATATTAAAAAAAAAACTAAGATTTCTATTATTTACTTCACTGAGTTCACTATGCTTGATTAATTCAATTTATATAATTAAAAAAGGCAATGTTAGTTGTCATGGCATGAATGGTATTGAATTACGGGTTTCATCCTAAATTAAACAATTTTAAGATTGATCATAAATTTATAATATAAAAATAAATATTTTTTAATACTATAATCATAGAAAAACCTAATAGTATATGAGAATCAATGTAAAAAAATTAATTATACAAGAAAAAAACACATCACCTTTAGTGCATCATAATATGGTAAGTTATATTGTTGATTGGTTGTTTTGGTAAATTATGTTTCTATTTATTGGTCTTTTCCATAATTTAAAGCAAATCTCACTTCCTGAAAAAATATTTGCTTCATCGGATTAAATACTAATTATTATAGGGTCTAAATTTTAGTATTATATTTATTTCTTACTTTGTATCTTTGATACCTGAATATATTTTTTATTGAATAATTTTATACCTTCAAATAATAAAATCTATAGCTAATTCCTCATATTTATTGTTATTAACTTATTTAATTTAATAACAAAGTGTGCATTTTATTATAAAATTCATACCTCAAATATTAATTAAAAAAATTAATTTTTGTGTTATTTTTGAAATTTTACCTAAAATCCTACAGTATCCATTTTTGTATTTTTAAAACATGATAAAAAATATAATTTTTAATTTTTTATAAAAATATGCATGCAAAATTTTTTTTTGCATGCTAAAGCTACTTTATCATATCACCTACGAGTTCAAATTTCAGCCACCATTGTGAAGTTCGAGAAATCAAGGCAGGACCTTTTTTATTCAAAAAACTAAATTTTTAAGTCATTTTAATTTAAAAACACTTCAATAACATTCTTTGAACATTTACAAACTAATTCATCAACTCAAAATACTCAAAAAATGATCCAAAACTCAAAATCAAGCTAGGTTAGATTCTCCTTGATTTAGATTTATTTTTTTAGACAACATCAAACTTGAAAAAAACACCATCAAGCCTCACATCTCATGAAATTCATGGATGAAAAAAATCTATTTTGTGTAACCAAAAATAACACAAATAGACTCTTGTATCAAAAATGATTTTTGTAAAAATTTAAAAGTATCTAAATTATATAATATATGTTATTTTTAAAATTTAAGGATCATAGTGTATTTTTAAAGAATCTTTGGCGCACCATGCATGTTTAATGTCTTTCTTATATTTCTCCATCTTCTTCCAATTCCACCATCACCTAGAAAATCAAAAACAATTGACCATGAATTAGGATTAAATCACCTAAAAGATACTTAACTTGCACTTTGCCACAAGTATTCTACATGGATATGTTCAAAAATTTATTATAAATCGAATAATTATTATTGTCTATGTAAAATATGTAAATAATTGAGTGAATTGGCTCATTCAAAAACTATTTAGTGGCATGGTAAGGAAAACAATTGGTTGAATGAGGTTGAAACCAAAGACAAATCCAGGATTCAATTTCAATAGGAACAAAATAATATAATTATATAACTAAATTAATTAAGATCCAAAAAGTTCAAAAATCATAAGTTTTTAATATAAAGTTAACAAATTTATGTATATTATAAAAATATGCTCCACAAAATTCTATTTTCTTCTTATAATTCACAATTGCTCCATATGAGATTTCATATGTTGAAAACATTGTAGGATTTTCTCATTATCAACATTTTCAAATATTTTTTTAATATAAATAAACAAACAATCATTTAACCAATCATATTCAATTGCATAATTGACTTTTAACCAATTTCATCGTTAAAAATATTTTCTCCATTGTTGCAGTAGCCATTAGTAAAATTAATACTAATTTTATAAGTAAAAGGACTAAAAGATATATCATAATCCTTTTTGTCTCCACAAATTTTAAATTGGCTCCTTTAGCTTTGAAAATTCCTTATAAAATCTCATGTTAAGAGTGCAAGTTTCAAGTTGATTGTCGGGTGCAACAAGCTCAATTATGGAGAAGTGAAATGGATAAAGTTAAGCAAGATGAATAAATTTCTTTATTATCAAAAGCATGAAAACACTCTTTTAGATTTAAACATGCTTCATATTTATCTTTGTAAAAAGATTATTAAGCTCTTGAAGTTGCATATCAATTATAGTGTAAAATAACTCAGTTTAATAATGATAAAAGTTTGTTAACTGTTAAGTATTATGTATTGAAAGACCATGAATAACAATCATATCATCCAGTTTTGAAATACCAATACCATATCTTTTATTAAAAGAATAAATCTCATCAACTAAAGATTCTTATCCTTAATCCCTCATCGTCTGACTTTAACCATTGTTATATTTATAATATGGTTGTTGTGATAAAATTAAATAATAATTATTCAATATAATTCAAAATATAATAACTTTATTAATAATCATAATATTCACTATAATATTACATGGCTATATAAACCTGTTACTACACAGAGAAAATAAATATAAGAAAAAAATAAATTTTCTTTCATTTGTCTTTTTTTTATTAGATTAGAAATTTCAAGATTTTAGTTATATTCTAAAAATATTATCTTTGTATATAACAAATAAACATCTTAGAAATACACCTCTAGTGGAGATCGCTTCATCCAGTGCTGTAGCAATCTTAGGATGCCACAAAAAACCAAAACCCACAGAGTAAAACCTTCAATCTGTATGATAGGTTTCAATCTGAAACCGAGAAATATTTGCAAAGTTGGGAAGCATTTGTAGAGGTTTCGAACCTTTGAAGCACCTTGCACTTGTGTCATGAACCCCCACGAGTCTTTTTAACCATTTCATTCTTTGCAAAACTGGAAAACCAGAACGCCATAGCAGACGACAAAAGTTCTCTAAGTATTTTGAAGCATATATATCTGGCTATGGTTGTGGTTACCACTCGATAAAGAACAAGTGTTTTAAAGGCGACTGGATGTAAAAGAGACCCTGGCATTCTCTTTGAAAAACACAAAATCAACCCGTAAAAGCATGCCCCAGCAGGCAAAATATCATTATACCGTCCCTCCTTGCATGCTTTGTGCTTTGTGCTTTGTGTTCAGGCACTCTTTTTCGCTAAAAAGGCACCATGTAGGATACCACCAGCTGGTCAGTAATCACATGCTTTTCCTGTTCATCTGTTGAAGATTCAAGAACTCCAGTTGACTTTTGCCACGACAAACAGACCCCACTGCCTACCTTGACAACGCACTCACACTTTAGCTAATCTTGCTCAAGTGCTGCCTCTAAAGTTTGCAACCCATCTACATCAATGCTAAAGCCAACCTAAACGAGACTCCACAGATCATGTATTGATTGCTATTAAATTAACAATACTGAGATCACAAGCTTGATGAACATTGCATTACGGTTATTTTTTTTTTAAAAAAAATATAGTTTTGTTACTTCAAAGATATTGAAATTCAAGGACATAATTTGATAACATGTCCAAAACCAAGAGTTTTTTAAGCATTGTTGAGATTGCGCCTTTTTAATATTTTTGTCCTCTCAAATTGATTCATTTTTTATTTTGGCCCCTTTGGTGTTTGCAATTTGTGTTTTCATAAAAAAATTTATTTTATTTGTTTTTTTAGATAACTAGTTGAGAAAAAAAAATCACTAAAAAACAGTGAATTAAAAAATTTATGTTTGACCAAACTCCAATAACAAAATAAGTTGATTTTAATATTCATATATTTTATTATTTAAATATTTTTTATTGTTTGTCTTGTTATAAAAAAATAGAACAAGGTTAAAAAAATTAATTTGATTATTTTACATGTTTTAAGCAATTTAGTTATTTTTTAGTTGGGATATTAGTGTTTCTGAGGCTGAGGTTGTTTATAAGTGAAATTAAATCAAAAATATCTTTCTAGAGCTAAAAGAAACCCCAGCCTAAATTTTTGACTAACTCTCACGCTGTAAGAAACTGGGTTTGCGGATAACGCATCATCAAATTTGTTTTAAAGAAATAGACGCTCCTTCTACCAGGCAAAAAAGAGATAGAGAGAGAGAAGAAAAGGGTATGCACGTGGCCCAGATCCTGCAACTCCACACGCATGAAGTTTTATTTCCTTTATGATTTAAATATAATTTCAATTCAATTATTTCTTTTATTATTATCTTTAGTTTTATTTTAGCACTTTCTTGTAGTTTCTAGTGTTGAATAATTAAATGAGTGTTAGGTTCTAAAAAAATTACTAAACTAAAGGATGTCTATGACCCAAGTCCTCTGTTAGTTAACTAAGCTAACCCATTTTAATTTAAGACATGGTCATCTCAATATCTTTAAGAAATAAAATCAAACGACATCAACTTGAAATATATCTTTTTCTTCCATTCAAGCTAGGTCTAAATATCATTTAAATGAATTAATTAAAAATATATTTGAGATATCATTTAATAAAATCTAATTCAATTTTTATTTTTTTAATAGGGTTATATCTTTTTTAAAAATATTAACAAGCATTGTGATTTTTCAGGACACTTCTTGATATATTTTTTGTAATTTTTCTTAAATATTTTATTTGTATCTCTATTTTTGTTATGGTATAATTTACTTAAAAAAACTTGATTAAAATAAAAAGTTATTAAATCTAACTAATTTCATGATCTATACAAAATGTTTGTCAGATTAAGTTAAATTAAAAAAAAAAATCATTGTCTCTAAAGAGGTTTTTTTTTTTTAAAAAAAAGATGAGGATTTGAAATTTTTTTAACTAAATTGAATTTTAAACTTAACAATAAGTATTTGAACCTACTAGATTAATTAGGTCATATTTAGCCAACTTCAACATGGTTTATTGGCAATCCAAAGACCTATATTATTATGTCAAATTAGCAAATTATTTTGTTTTGATTCAGTTTTATTTTTATTTTTTTTCTAAACAAATATTGATATAAAATTAAATAAAAAAATCTGGCATGACACTATGTGAGATCGTTTTTTTAATTGTATATATATTTCAACTTCTTTATTAAGTTTTTGGTAATAATTTTTTTTAACGTTTATCGACTAATTTTATTAAATGGATGCTTAAAGTTTTCAATTCAAGTTTGCGATTTTTCTTAGTTTTAAATAACATATTTTTTTTCTTAGATTGAAAATATCATTTTTTTTCTTACATTGAAATTAATTTTTTATCCAGGTGTGAACAAAACATGGGCAACAAGACTAGTGCATACTATTTCACCGAGATTGAGCTTATACAATTAGAATAGTTGTAAAATAAATCATTTTTGTAGATTTAGAGGACATTCATGTTTATGTTAGCATTGACGGTGAAGAAAAAGATTTTTGAAGGCTATGTTGTGTGTTTACATTTTACATGGTAAAGCTTGAAGGGGGAGATGCTTTCTTATGGCCTAGGAGCATCTTGAGATTTAAGGTAGTATATGTAGGCATATCAATGTAAATGTAAGGGTAAGCTGATAAATGTATTTATCATCTATAGTTTTAAAAAGAACAAATGGATTCAGGTATAACGTCCCCATCGAGGCATCTTTTATGAATTCAAGTTTAAAATTCGGAGTTCATTCTCCATAGATTCAGGTGCATCGGCACCGTGCAGAGTTCTGTCCTCATGGAATGTTAGAAAACCACTGCCTAAATCGGGTGGGTTTAGGCAAGAGAGGTCAAGCTTCTTCCCTCATCACCATTAAAGAATAACCCAAAACATTTTAGAAAAGGAAATCTCAGATATCACTTTTCATCAAGCAACCACCCCCAATACACAGGTGAACTCATAAAAAAGACAATTCTCATTGATAATAAAACAACAGATTAGCCGCCCTCATTTGCGGAGGCCTAAAGGACTGACTTCTTGAGCGATAGACCGACGACAACATAAGTCCATCTTTCCCCGCCGGAGACCAGCTTAAGAAACATACAGTATATAGTTAGTGCTATTCCGAGAGCATAACACCTGATACATATAATATAGTAAAAGGAGACCAGGGAAGGGAAATTAATTATTGTTCAAGGGCACTTGGGCCCTCCTTCCTTGGTCTTCCAGTTGTTGTAGCAAGGGCACACAGCTTTATTCCCATAATACCCTGGGGGGACGCAGAGGCACTTCCTGCAGCACTTCTGGCAGAAGAACATGCATGGCTTATGGTACTGGGTTTGGCTGCACCTCCTCGTGCATTGTGATGGACATTCTGATCATTACAAGACAATCAACGTAAGAGATCATAAAAGACCACTCTCCAGAATTTGACCATGTTCAGACTTTTTGACTCGATTAGATCTTGAAATCCACAACCCACAAATCAATATTTTCAATGGCGTATTATCCTTTTTAAACTCGTTGATTTCTGGGAAAAAAAGAGAGCAAGAACAAAATAATCTCACAGATCTTTTCTAGGCCGGGAAATTGCAAGCAATTTTTTTTAAAAGGCAGGTGTACTTTTTTCTCTATTCAGATTCTCTTGACAAAGATTTTAAAACGCCAAATGAGGGGAAAATGGAAAATAGGCTGGTCGTCGAAGCACTTACGGAAGCTCTTGAGACTCCCAGGTCCATATTTGTTCTGCAATCACAGCACATTTGACATTACAAACTTAAAACGTGACTAAGATTCATGATCTGAAGATACAAGATTGTCAAGGTAAAGAGTCCACATCATAATGCGCATACGCATCGAGGGATTATAAGAGAGAGCTAACCTTGTTTCTGTGGTGACCTCCACGCCCATGGGATGCCACAACCTGAAAAAACAGGGCAAAACAAAACAATGTCAAGATAAACAATTAAAGGAGAAACAAACCCATTTCAGCTTCTGGGTCATAAAGATCGAAGAAAGGAAGGGTCTTAGGTACCAAGGTTTGGAGCATGGAAATGGCAATGAGAGCCAAGAGGAAGACAGCAACAAACTTAGCCATGGCCTTAGCTACAATGCAAAACCCTTCTTCCTGGGATTGTCTAAACACCAAAAAGAGATGAAAAGAGGTGTGAAAGTGAGGGAAGAGGGGATTTGCTTGTCAAGACTTGAGAGTACCTTCCTGACTAGGGTATATATAGGGATTTTTAATGGGAAGTGATTGAGCTCAGAGCATATTATCTATCTGTGTACTCACATGGGTAGAATGGGGCCTTCTGGGAATGAAATCACGCCTTTGGATGCCCTTGCCTCATCCATGTTTTGTTATTGCAGTTCAATTATGTGTTTTTATTAAAGATTTTTTTAATTTTAAATAATTTTTTTTATATTTTTAAATAAATTTAAAACATATTTTTTTAAATATATTTTAAAAAAAATATTTTAAAAAATAACCACCGTCAAATTCTAATGAGATCTTCAGGCGAGAGAGTAAATTTTGGCATACCCCTCCATGATTTCAGGGGAGATTGATGCCCGCTCAGTGTTGATGTTTTTATGCGGAACTGTGTAAAAAGTGTAATGGGGCAAAGATGTTGGAAATTGTCATCTTCAGTAATTAGTGTTATTGTAACAAAAAAATAATAATTATTGTGATTCCAATCTTATGACACACAGCTGCACAAAATCCAATAGTTGATGGAATTCATATGGTTAAGAAACAAATAATGAATGGTTCTTAACTTATCGCTTTGTCCTCCTCCTAGCTCAAATTGATATATTTAAATCCCGTCGGTCATTTGTTCATGAATTAGGAAATTAGATGTTAATCTAAAATCATAAAATTAATTATGGTTCTCGTAAATCAGAAATGAAGTTGGATTAAATTTCATGTTTATATTTTTTATTTTTTAAAAAATATTTTTAATATCCGCATATCAAAATAATATATAAGAATATAAAAAATAAATTAAAAATTAATTTTTTAAAAGAACTTTTAAACATGAGAAGAAGAGGATAAATTGTCTAGATGATATTTTATTCCAATAATGGTGTATAATTAATTATTAAAAAAGAACTAGAGGTGGAATTAATTCTCATGTTCCTAATTCCAAGTAATAAATGAAAGCATATAGACATAAGCCACTGGCTAGCTAATTAATGGGATGGCCTCAAATCAGTCCCCTACTTGTATACCTTTCTCAATTAGGTCCCCAATTTATTTAAGAATCCTCGATTTAAACCCCTGTCAACCGAAATGCAAAACAATGTCCATGGGTTAGGGATCCGATTGAGAAAAAACTCGCTCTCATTTATTGATGAAAGGATCCACACATTAATTTTTGGAATAAAGACTAACAACCTGTTTCGTATTTCAGTATAAATGGTTAGATATTTTTTAAAGTATTGTAAATCTAAAAATGTATTGAAATAATATATATTTTTTAAAAAATTATTTTTAATATTAGTATATCAAAACAATCTAAAAATATAAAAAAATAATTTAAAATAAAAAATATTTATTTTAAAAAATATTTTTAAAATTAAAAAGCAAACGGTCTAAATGTATATTTAATATTCTAGTGTAGGATGTTTAATGTATATGTGAACAGGTGAGAGATTATTTGTTGTTTTTTAAAGTGTAATTTTTGGTAAATATATTTAAATAATATTTTTTTATTTTTTTAAATTTATTTTTAATATTAAAAAAATAAAAAAATAAAAAAATAAAGGTAAGAGGTTGAAACGCAAACGATTAACTGTAATAAAGCTTCTAGCTCAGTCTTTATGGTAGCAATAAATTTAGGGTCAAAAGATAGCCACAGGAAAAGGGCCAAAATGATTTACTCCTTCGAAAAACAGACCGACGGTGGATTGAATTGAAGAGGGGAAGGCAGAGTTAGTTAAGTAGTTGTGGAAATGGGGCCCACACTGACGCATAAGCAGAACTGAAATATTTATTGAAAGCAGTTAAATTACTTTATTGACAAAAAGAAGCAAGTTAAAATAAAAAAATAATTAAATTAAATCCTAGAAGGGCAAGGGCAGTTCTGCTTGGAACATGTGCATCCACTGACCACAGCACATGAGCCAAAGCTGCGCCAGCCGCTTTGACAACAGTGCGTTGTGAACAACGCACCCTTCTTTTCATGGTCCCACACGATTATTCGGTGTATTTAATATTGTGTTTTGAAAATAATTTAAAATTTTTTTAATTTTTTTTAAATTAATATTTATTAATATTTTTAAATTATTTTAATATATTGGTATTAAAAATAATTTTTAAAAATAAAAATTTTAAAATAATAAAAATTTTAAAAAATAACCACAACTAAATTTTCAAACATATATTTTTACAAGGACGGTGAAATAGTGTTTTTTTAATTTAATTTGTTTTATAAAATATTTTTATTTTAAGAAATATTAAATTATATATTTTAATTTGTTTTATGATTTTAATGTATTGATATAAAAATTAAATAAAAAATTAAAATTTATTATTTTAATATATTTTAAATTAAAAAGTATTTATACAAAAAAAAATGCTCAGCGTGATTTTCAAGATATATTTTGTAATTTTATCCGAATTATTATTACAATCTTATCAATTAAATATGGACATTGATCTGCAAGTGAGGTTCTGGTCTAGTGATGGGAGGGGCTTATCCCCTTCCTCTGTACCTGGGTTCGAACCTCACCATGCACGCCTGTCACCCTCGCGGTGCCTTACCTGTTTACAGGGTTTGCAGGATGTTCAGTGGGCCGTGAGGATTAGTCGTGGTGCGTGTAAGCTGGCCCGAACACCCTATATAAATAAAAAAAAAATATGAACATTAATCCATTAAAAAAAATGTAAAGGAGCTACTGATTTCCATACTTGGCAAAGGAGCATGGGGTTTGGATTCTTGGAGGTATCGTTAGAGTATGATGATTTTTGAAAATATGATGGTTAAGAATGTAATATATGTGTATATTTTAAAATAATTTTTTTAATAATGTTTATTTATATGTGTGGATTTTCATTGAAAACTTATGAATAATAAAAGTAAAATTTACTATTTTATCCTTAAATATCAACATATATAATTTGACAATAATTAAGACATTTATCTTTGAATCAATACACGTGTTATTTATGTTTAAAATTGAGATATTGAAATGTATCCAATAATAAGTTCAATTTTAAAAAATTATAACTAATAATTAAATAGTTTTTCTACTAGTAAATTAAAAAAAATACTTATTATAAGAATAATTTTGGTATAAAATTAGAATCATTGAAGTATATATTAAGTATCCAAATTTATTTCCTAATAAATACACATAAACATAAAGCACTTATCACTTAAAATTCTCAACTTCTAACAGTAAGGACCCGCTTCTTTTAAAATCAGAGCATGATACCATAGTTAGCGACTAAATTGTATACGCGTGCTATTTTTCTTCATGAGAATCAATTTTTATTTAAATATAAAAAAATATCAAGGTCTTTATTACTTTTTTAGCGTTGTTGTTAAATATGAAAATATAGTTGTTTTATTTTTTTCTATTAAAATAATTTTTTTTATTAATGTATATTTTATTTATCCTAGTGAACATGATATTTTTAATTGGAATCATTGTTTCTATAAAAAAAAATATTTTATAATTGTTAAAACAAATTAATAAAAAAATAAAATTAAACAGTATATCCATATTTTATGTGTAATTTAGAAGCTAAAAAAATAAATGTGATGAAATTATATTCAAAATCTATTTAAAAATTTTAAGAATAAAAAACAATTTGAATTTAATTTTTATGAACAATTATTATTATTATTTTCATATCATATACATAATAATTGAAAAACAAATATTAAGATTAAAATAAAGAATTATAATAACAATTAAAAGCCATGTTAAAACTGGAAAGTAAGTGAACTTAATAAATTCTCTATAGGAATAAAAATAAAAAAAGGACAAGTATAAAAAAACAGTTAGAACACCTGCCTGACCTTCTAACATTGCCTTACCTTTTTTTATTATTACTGAAAGAGAGGATTTTTTGCTTTTTAATTTTTATACTTAAATATGATAAACAACAAATCATTTGTCACAGATGTAAAAAAATATCTGCATCTTGGCACTTGAACCCACAGCTTCTAAATTATCTCGAGTGCTAATCAATTATCTAAATATAAATTTATGATAAAAAAATTTAAAAAAATATGTCAACATAGTTTGTTATTTAAGGAAAAAGTTAAACTAAATCTTTTTAATTATTTTTTTATTAATATAAATATTCGGGTTAATTTTACGTATCTTAATTAATCTTATAAACTTTAAAATTAATAATTATATAAATTTTTAATAACTTTAAAATTTGTGATACCTACATTAATAATCTCTATATAACAAATTTATAATGAGCTATACGTATCAAAATTATTATAACATTAACCTCGTTTGAATTATCAATCATTTGGATTGATGCTCTTTCTACGTTATTTATTTAGATTGAGACCTCTTTCATCATGTTAAACTATTAATAGACTCTTATTATTATTTTGTTTACATTAATATCCTCTATAATTTTATTTTTTTAGTTTTAATATACTAACTTTGACGAGGACCTCTTTATTATTTTTCAGTCAAAAGTAGCAATGATGCCACCACTAAAAATTACAAGCATTATACCACCACCACCATGCTAATATCATATTATCATTGTAATTATCATAATTATCATTTCTTCACCTTTATTTTTTAAATATTATTATTGTTAGCACAATTATTTCACCATCACCATTAGCTCTATAATTTATATAAATATATTTAAATTTTTTTATAAATATATTTAAATTCTTGTTATCATCATTATTCTACTGTGATCTTCTCTATTATATCATCATCACTTGTAATATTCGTTTACCATTAGGATAACAACTATGGTTAATTTTGTATTGCTGTAGCCATTGTGATAATTATTAGCATTACAACAATCATGCTTAATTTTGTATTACTGTAGTTATTGCCATAATTATTAGCATTATATCAATCATTACATGACGTTATCATTTCACTATCATAATTAAATATATCTTATATTTTAACTACCAACATATTTTTATATTTATTAAATTAAATCAAGCATGTATAATTTTTTTGCTTTGTATACCTTTATTAAAAAAGTGATTTTTACAAAATTATAAATAATGAACTAAGTAGAATTCTCATTTTTTTGCGCTTGCATGCAATGATAACAACCGTATAAATGATATGTACAATAAGATAAAACAGAGAGTAATTTGTTCGAGATCCAATCCATCATCCACAAAATAGATACATTTAGATTCTTTAATCAGTTAAAAAAAAACTAGACAGTAATTTTTTTTTTTTATTATTACTATAGATGTTTGGCCAACTTACATACATCACGACTAATTTTAAAAAAAACAACTTCAAATTAAAAAATGTATGTGATTTTGCAATCTTTTATAGACAGTAATCATCTTTAATAGTCGTTGAAAAGGGACAACTTCAAATTAAGAAATATCAGTGTACGTGATTTTGCAATCTTTTATATATATATATATATATATATATAATTAAATAAAAATATATTTTTTTAAATAAAGTTATTAAACTCTTACTATTTATCTGTCAGGAGTAATCAATATTGATTTAATATGTTATTGTGTTATTTTTTAAAAATTTATTATATTTAAATTTTTTAAAAATTAAGTTATATTTTTATTTGTTTTCCAAATTATTTTTAGATTTATGAAGTTAATTTATTTATATCGAGATATTTTTTATATGATTTAATTTAAAATTTTAATTAAATAAAAAATCAAATTAAAAAATTTTAAGATCGAATTATTTTACCAGATTTAATGATATCAACATATAATTTTTTATGATTTTATTATTTTTTTATATTTAATTTTTTTGATGTAACGTAGATAAATGAACTAGCGTTTTCTATGAAGGGTGTGATTATCTTGTTTATACATCCTTTCTTGTAAATAATTATAAACAATTACAATGATAATGTTTTTATTTTAATTAATTACTTCATTTCTCGACCACACACCATTAACTTGTTCGAGAGTAGAAATATAACAATCAAGGAAAAGCATGCCTGCTTGATTTTGACGCGATGTCTTTCAAAAAAATAAAATAAAAAATGGATAGTGTTTATAGGCTATTTTTGGTTCTCAGCATATTGTTTAAAAATCATTGCGGAAATAACATAGTTAATTTTTTTTTTTATAAAATAGCATAGGCTGTACATATCTTGATCAAGAAATGTGATTTTCACAGCTTGTTACTATTTAATATAATAATATACTTTAAAAAATATTTAATAAACAAGAAAGAAGAGAAAGAAAAATAATTATGGAGACATATTAAAATTTTATTTATAATATCATTAATATCGTTAAAAAAATTCTAACAATATAAATTTAATGACCACAAAATAAAAAAACACAGAAAATAACCCAAATAAATTATATTTACCGTGAAAGATAAATAGATCATTCTTAAGACAAGTATACTATATTCAAATATCCTTAATAAATTTTTTTAATATTGATTAATTCATATAATTAATTTTTTTTTTGATGATATTGATATTATTACGATAGAAATTTTGGTATATTTTTCATGATAGAAGCTTCACTATATTTTTAAGATTTTTCTTCCTTGATTTAATCTCTTCCCTCTCTTGTTCTTTTAATATTTCTTTTAAATATTACTATTATGAAAAGTAACAAGCTATAAAGACTCTGTTTTTCAAAAACAATATGTATAAACCATATTATTTCATGGAAATTTTTTTCATTTATGATACTTTGCTAATTTTTTTAATTAACTTCGCTAATTAAAAATAATAATTCTTAATAGATATTTCATTGAAAAACCAAAGTTCTAAAAGACGAAAGCAATTATTCGACAGTCATTTATCAGTAGGCTCTCTGAAGCCATGCTTCAAGGGCCCCTTCCACCCAAAAACAAACACCTTGCCCTGTCAATTGACATTCCCTTGTGTGAAAGAAACCGAAGAATCTTGAAAATTAAACAACAAACACATTACATTTGCAAAGCCATTCAGAGGGGTGAGATAAAGTTTGGATCACAATTATTCAAGATCGGAAGTCCAGTGTACATTCCTTGATAGCGCCAACCGTTGGATGCACTGACCTCGAAAGCAAGTCCCACATCGAATCCATGCATCCAACGGCTTGCATTACACTGAAATTATCAGGTTGCCTCGTTTCTTGACGAAAAGCATTGCTCTATAATCAATACAGGCAGCAGGTAAATATAAATGTGAAGATAAAATGAAGCAATTAATGGACTGTGCGTTGCACGGTACAGCACGGAAAAAAGGACAGAGCTTTAACCCCATGTTCTTGCATGTGGCGGGCACATGGGGGGATTTTATAAATCAGAGGGAAGGCGGGGGATCATGATTCATCGCCTAAACAAGTATCTGCGGTGCCCTGGAACGACGCCTGCTTGATAATGTTCCCTTTCTTATTCAGTATCTGTTCTATGATAGCTAACATTTCGATTCACGTGGTGTTTATTTCTGTCTTTAAAAAGTGTTTTTTGAAATTTCTTGATTTTAAATTATTTTTTATATAATTTTAAACTGTTTTTATGTGTTATATTAAAAATATTTTTTTAAAAAATATTACTTTATTTTAATATATTTTCAAATAAAAATATTTTAAAAATAATAACTATCATAATCCTAAACACACCGAAATTTCCCAGAATCAGACTATCAAATTCCCCTTCACTGATCAAATAATATTTTCTTGTATCAATTTTTAATATCCACATGCTACATGATAATGCAAGAGAATCTACTTATTATAATAAAACAAAAACTTCTTTGCTTAGACGGTAAATTACGTGTACTCGAGTCAAATTATACACTAGTCCGATATTACGTTTTCAAATAATTTCAATGACGTCTTCTTCCCATTAAGAAATTAATTTTTTTTAAAATTATACATATTTAACGAGTAGATCAATCTCTTGAAATCCTAGACGGAGAGGAAAAGATTTCAGACGAACATTTTTCCTCCTCGAGCGAGCGACTGGTTCGATCAAACCATCCTATTCCTGTGTAATCATTAATTAAAAGAGAGATATACGAGTAATTAAACATGATGCTCCTGGAGCGAGCGACTGGTTCGATCAAACCATCCTGTGTCATCATTAATTAAAAGAGAGATATACGAGTAATTAAACATGATGCTCCTCGATCGGACTACAATTGTACAGAAATAAAATAAAATTGTGGACACATGAGCTTGGATTTAAAATGTCGGTGGGTTTTCATGTGAGATGTCGAGTGGAGTGGACAAACTGAAATCTGAGCGCTAAGTAAATGGTTTTTGCTGGATTTTAAACAAGGTAGTCTTTAAACAGAAAAGGTCCCATGTCTTCTTTTTTTTTTAATGTGAATGTAGTTATTTTTTATTTAGAAATATGTTAAAATAATATTTTTTTTATTTTTAAAAATTATTTTTAATATTAGCACATCAAAATAATTTAAAAACATCAAAAATAAATTAATTTAAAATAAAAAATATTTTTTTTTAATTTTTATAAAAATATTTTTAGACTTGTAAAAACAAATAAAACCAAAACTTCAAATATTTCCGCTCATTAGTTCTCCATGATCAGTAATATAATCTACCCCTTTTTCCTTTCCCTTATGCTTGCTATTGTTTTTAAATTTGAGCATGAAAAGCTAAATATTAAGAATGTGTTTGAGAATCCAGTTGAAATTATATTATTTTATAATTTAAATTTTTTTATTAAATTTTTTTATATTTTTAAATTTTTTTAATATATTAATTTTAAAAATAATTTTTAAAAAATAAAATAATATTATCTTAAAATATTTTTAAATAAAAAATATTTTAAACCACAGTTATAAACAGGAGCCAAGGATTGATTTTACCATTAACGCTGCTCGTGAGATTCTTTTTTGGGAGGTGGTCCATGGGGTTAAAAATAGTAATCTCGATAGAGAAAAAATCTTGACGTTCGTGCTTTTTTTGTAAATTCATCTTTTTTAATCTTTTTTCAGCACATTAAATAAATAATTCATCAAATAAATAGTTCTCATTATTAGATGGCCAGCATTACGACACAGTTGAATTATTTTTTTAACAGAAAAAAAATTAAATAATAATAATAATAATAGTGCATAACCTAGGAGAATGCAGGGGCAAAAAAAACTTTTTGGGACATGAAAAGTTTTAAAGTTATTGGTTTTTCTTTAAATTCAAAATTCTATCCTTTCCCACATACCTAACAAAAATGTCTAAATAACTCGTATTGTATCACTAGCCAAGTAATTATTTCTTGATATATATATATATATATATATATATATATATATATATAATGATAATTTAAGTCAGGTTCATGAAAAATTTTAAAATTAAAAACTTAATAATATAATATAAAGCGGTAAAATTAAAAAAATTAATTTAAAAAAAATATAAAAAATATGTGTTAATTCAAATTAACTTGACTAACTTGTTATTTATGATATAATATTAAAAATTAAAAACTTAAATTAAAAAAAAACATAAAAAACCCAAAGTTAAATTAGTTTAATTTGACTAATTTGCACCCAAGATGAACCCATATAAAAAAAAAAAATCACAAAGTTCAAGAACCAATAATTTAATGATAAATAATGAAACTAAAAATAAAAAATCAATTCATAAAAAAATATTAAATAAAAAAAGCTAAGTCAACCTAAATTAATTCAACTAAACTATTATATAGGATATGAGATTAGAATAACCATACAAAAAGAAAAGTGAAACAAATTACCAAGTTTAAGGTCAATAACCCAATATCAAATTAAAAAATTAAAAAAATCAATTTATAAAAAAGAACCTAAAGAATGACCAAACTTAAACCAAGTTAATATTCAAAACCAATGACTCAAATCATGAGATTGAGATTACTACATAGAAAGCAATACACAAACAAATAATGAACCAAATTTTCTAATCATAAAAAAATTAAAGTGAAAAAAATAACAAGTAAAATATTCAAGACCAAATTTGATATAAAAACTAAATAAAATAAAATATTGAGGAATAAAACTGAAAAAAATTAAAATAAAAAAATAAAGACTAAATTAAATAAAAAAATCAAATGAAATATAATGCTTAGTTATGGAATTATAAAAAACACAAACTAGATGACACAATCAAATTTTAAAAGCCAACACCAATTAAAAGCCAACACCAATCCTCATGAATGGGGAGAGAGAATAGATGTGAGAGAAAATATCATCCACCACCTAAATATTGTGTTTATAAATATGTGTTGTTCTATCAGCTTCATTATTATTGGATGTTTCAAAGAATACTGTTATTAATTTTTTTTTTTTAAAAAACAAAAATACCTTTAAAACAATCACCTTAGTCTTTTAATTTAAAGAGTAAATACATTATTTTGTTGTTAAAAATGAAAAGGCAACAAAGCCTCTCAATGGAAGCTTAATAAATTTTTGCTTTTAATTGTGATCAGGTCATTTTATTATTTTAAAAATTTTTAAAACAAAAACACCATTTTATGCTAACCTAATTGTTTTAGCATTTTAAGTATAATCAAGTCTTTTTAATGTTATTAGAAAAGGGAAAAGATTGATTTAACCCTGTTTAATTTGTTCATGCCAGTTGAGCTATGTGAAATGAACATTTATCCTCTAGATTTACACTTGTTTTGTTGTTATTACGGAGAATAAAAAAATTCACTGTAATAATTCACAGTGCACTTTATCTTACTCTAGTAAATCAGGAAGCATCTTTAGTTGTTTTGGATGATAATTATACATTAATATTATTATAAATATCCTTAATACTTTACCATTTAATCATTTTTTACATCCTTTTTATATATATATATATATATATATATATATATATATATATATATATATATAAAAGAAAGAACTCAATTATTCCAAGCAAAAGAAAAAAAACAACACCACCTAAACAAAAGAAAAGAAAAAAAATCTTTTGACGCCTCAAGTTTATTCCATGTTTGTGTGATGTCTGTCATATCATTTATAGCCCATGGTGATCTGGACTTGGACCAAGAATATATAAAGGGCTAAATTTTAGGAGTTGGGCCTAAAAGAGGCAATTTCAACCACCTGTTCGAATGCCTTATTTGGGCTTTAATTGGCCAGTGTTTTTTCTTTGATAAATGAAGTATCCAGTGATCAAAAAATACACGAGAACAAAAAATTGAGCTTCCTCTAACATTTCACTTCACTGTAGATTCCATGTGTCTTTTTTTTTTTTCATTTTGGTCATCAATTTTTTTTTTTTTATAATTTTATCATTTTATAGCCAAATTAAAGGTCAATTACTTCAAATTTTTCATGAAAAGAAAAAATTAAAAGAAAGAGTAACAAAGTAAAAAAGGAAGAGAAAATAGGTTGTGATTTTGAAATTAGGGCAAAAAGTTCACTTTAGCCCTTTCTTTTCAAATGATAAATTTCTAGTCCCTCAAGATTTTGCAAATTCAATTTCGGTTTAAAACTTTATTTTATTTTTATTTTTTACTCCCTTGTTTGTGTGAGAAAAAAGATAATTCTAATTGTAAAGAGAAAAAGCCTTGGTTAAAATTGAATCTAACCATGAAAAAGATCTATTTTTATGTCAATATATTCTATTTCATGAAGGAAATTTCACCTAGGAGTTCCTTTTCCTTCCCCTTGCATGAGATGGTAGATCTAATACTAGGAAGATTTTTAGTTTCATGTTGATTTTGAGTTTTTAGATTTAGGCTACATGAGGCTATAATTAAGTTTGTGTCTAGAATGTTTTGTAGGTGTTTTGGTTAAAAAAAAAGCTTAAAAATTGAATTTGTTTTTTTTTTTTTAAAACCTAAAGCTTCATTTTCTAGCGATCTTTTGGTCACCAAAAACTAGGCCAACAAATGATTAGGTCATCGATCTAAAGCTTGATCCATGCCTTTTCTATAGCATATGGGTAAGCCTACATGCTTTCCCCCTACTAGTCTTAAATCTGGTTCTTGTATTTTTAAACTAATTTTGAATGACAAAAATTAAATTCTACCTTACAATATTGAAAACTAAGTCAATGTAGAATTTTTTTTTGACATTGTGAACTTGAACAGCACACCAAAGAAAATAAATTATAAGACTTAAAGCTTTCTCAACATAATATAGGAAGATGAAACTAAAAAAAAGAAATTTAATGATTGCAACAACATAATTATATAAGACAAAAAAAAGATTTGACTCAGTTGTATTATAATAATTCATAGCACAGATAGGTCTGCATCTACAAGGAAAAGAAATAATAAATAATATTTTTTTTTATTTTTTTATAATTGTAAAAGTTTTCATATCCCTTTCCTCACCCCCATGAATTTATTTTCCCAAATGCATTAAAAGGTGAAAAAGAGGAAGAATGATATTCAAAATATTTCTTGATTTGAAGTATTCTTTAAGGTATCGTTTAGCTACTATCTTAAAGCAGAAGAAATGAAGACATTAAAGACAAATAAAATAAGACAAAAAAGAAGACGAATATAAAATTATATTTGGTAGTGATGTATTAGACAAAATGACTATCTTTGTATCCTATTTTGTCATGGTGGATAAGATAAAATAAAATATCAAAAAAATCTATTTTATCCTTAATATGAATTGTTTTCAAACTTATATATTTTAAAAAATAATTATAATTATTTTTTAAAATATATAAGTTTGAAAACAATGCATATTAAGAGTAAAATAGATTTTATTTTTATTTTTATTTATGTATTTAATTTATATTGAGTATTGAAATTAATAATATTATAATAACCTGAGCTATAAAATAAAGATTGACTTGATGAGTTGATTCGAGACTTAAACTAGTTTGAGTATAAGAAAGAATAGAGAAAGGATTGACTCGACTTGATTTGGTAAAAAACCTAGGTCATTTTGGGATAAAACATGGGTAAAAAACCTATTGATTTTTTTGAAAAATATTTTTAGTTAAAACAAGGTTGTTTTTATTATTTCTTAAAAATCTTTTGGGTTACCAAGTTGACCCTCCCAACCTGTGACCTAAACCTTGTATTGGGTTGACTCCCAATTCATATTTTTAAATTATAATAATAATTATTTTTATCTATACGTTGACTTAGATAAACTTGTGTTGACCATCTCGACATGTGACTTGGGCTTTACCTTGGTCATCCCCTAAGAAAAGTTTTAAAATTTTGATAATAATCACTTTTATTTTATGTTAACTCAGATCAACTCGGGTTAACCCTTTTGATATGTGAGCTGGGCCTTACCTATACTCAACCCTTGAGTTAAGTTTTAAAATTATGAAAATAACTTTTTTTTATCCTCATATTGACCCGTGTCAATTGTCAACCCCACTTGTAATTTAAGTCTTGCCCTAGGTTGACTCCTCTGAATCAAGTTTTAAAATAATAATAATAAACACCTTTATGTTTATGCTGACTCGAGTCAATTTAGCTTATGAACCAAGCCTCGACTAATAACTTGGACTTTGCCCCAATCGACCATCGAGTTGTATTTTAAAACTATGACAATAACCATTTTCACTTTTACATGTTTTAGTTAGATAATTCTAAAATAAATAATTTTTTACAGGGATATTGTAGAAAAATAAATGATAAATATTGTCCTCAAAGACTTATCCCTTTTGTATATTTTTTTAGGAGTACAAAAATTCACTTTAAAATTGTTTAAGAAATAAATTTATTTTTATGTTTTTATCTTTATCAACCAAATATATTTTTATCAATATTGTCACTGTCCTTTCTGTCTCA
>NW_011501155.1:54026-55987 GCF_000495115.2 Populus euphratica | reverse complement strand
TTTTATTCCTACACGTGCATGAGAGTGTGGTCACGTACATCAAATGGTAGACTTTGTAGGGTATCCTCATCATTTTCAGAAAATATGGCCGAAGAAGATAATCAATCACTTCATAATGAGAATAATGAGAATAACCGTGCTAGAACACTTAGAGACCACATGAATCCCACAAGAACAAGTGCACCATCAAGCATAGTTTTTTCGCCCGATGCATCTCATTTTAATTTTAAACCAGATATTATTCAACTTTTACCTTCTTTTCATGGCTTAGAATTGGAAAATCCATTCTTGCTTTTAAGGGAATTCAAGGAGGTCTACAACACATATAATAATTTAAATTGTAGCATGAACACCATCAGATTAAAGCTTTTTCCTTTTTCATTAAAAGATAAAGCTAAAACATGGCTACAAAATTTAAGACCAGGATCAATTCGTGTTTGGGATGAAATGCAACAACAATTTTTAAAGAAGTTTTTCCCATCTCATAGAACAAACTCTTTCAAAAGACAAATCACCACTTTCACTTAAAAACCAGGAGAAACATTTTACCAATGTTGGGATAGGTATCGAGACTTGCTTAGTACTTGCCCTCATCATGGTTTTGAAACATGGAGATTGGTTTCACATTTTTATGAAGGGTTAACACCTAGAGATAGGGACATGGTTGAATTGATGTGCAATGGAACTTTTGAAGATAAAGACCTTGATAAAGCAATGGAGTACTTAGACTTGTTAGCTGAAAATGCTCAAAATTGGGACACTGCGGGTGCTTATGAGGCATCGAGTAAAACTCAACCTCATACATCTAGTGGAGGTATGTATAACCTTAGGGAAGATCATGACCTCCAAGCTAAATTTGCATCTTTAGCTAGAAAAGTCAAGGCACTAGAATTAAAAAAGAGTGGTCAATTTAAATTTATTGAAAACATTGCATGTCAAATATGTGAAACAAATGAACACTCAACTAGTAACTGTCCAACATTGCCTTCTTTTAAGGAATGACTCCATGAACAAGCCCATGCTTTAAACAGTTTCGAAAGGCCCAATCGTAACCCATATTTACAAACATACAATCCTGGTTGGAGAAATCACCAAAATTTCAGTTGGAAAAGTGACAATGCACAAACTTCACCACCATAGTTTCAAGCACACCATAATTTCCAAAATTCTGATGGATATGCACCTCCTTATGCTCCACCTCCTACAAGAAATTTTGAGGAAACTTTGTATGCATTCATTGAAAAGCAAGAGACAATCAACACTCAACTTGCTCAAAGCAGAATAGATTTTAAAGATACTCTTGCAAAATTCACATTTGCTATCAGTTTTCAAGAGAAAGGTAAGTTTCCATCTCAACCACAGTAAAATCTCAAGGGGCAATACAATGCAAATGCAAGTAGTTCTAGAAGTCAACACATGGATCAAGTCAAATCAGTCATCACTCTTCATAGTGGTAAGGTTATTCAAAAACCAATTCTTGAACCTTGTGAGAAAGATGATGAATCAATCTCTGAGGGTAAGGAAGGGGTTGGATATGAACATTGTAAAGAAAAGATTGATTTCCCACCAACACTTCTATTTCCTCATGCCATGACCAATCAGGAAGAAATCGAGGATGAAAAAGGCACTGAAAATGTTGATACAGATCTTTTATCAAAAGTGACAACAGATTCAACACCCGACATCACACCAATCAATGATTACTTTCCTGATGAATCTCTATTTTCTCTTAGTTTAATGCCTTGGTTTGCTAAACATATCAATTTTCTTGCTTCAGGATTTTTGTCAGCTCACTAGAGTACCGAAGACAAAAGAAAATTTTTTAGCAATGTGCAAAATTTTTATTAGGATGACCTTTACTTATTCAATTATTGTCCTGATCAAATATTTCAAAAATGCATTCCCGACAATGAGGTAAGTAATGTCATTAAATTTTATCACTCTAAGGCACGTAAGGATCA
>NW_011501155.1:15354-53653 GCF_000495115.2 Populus euphratica | reverse complement strand
AACTGTTCTTGGATGTAAAACCAAGGGAAGATGTGAGCCACAATCACAACTGCGATTTGAGTTTTAGTTTGTAAAAACTTGTGTCTTTTGGTTTCATTAATAGCATAATATTTGTGTTTTGTTATTTCTTATTTTTGTTTCAGTGTGTTTCAGGCTAGTTAGTGTTCATTATTTCAGGTAATATCTTCTATACTCTATCTTTCTACTTTTAAACATTGAGGACAATGTCTTGTTTTAGTTGGGGGGAGAGGGTAGTAGTTGATAAAAAAAAAATTGTTTTCCATTTCATAAAGCATGTGCAAAATTGTTGTTACTAGGATGGTAGAGTAAATGAGCTATTTTGACTCTTGAGACACATCTTAGTAACCATTCTTAACAAGGTCTATTATAATACTTCATGAAATATTCAGGTTTACAAACTCTTGCATTATTATCACTTAATTCTGCTCATATACTGATTTAACATGTATTCTTAAACCTTAATTTTCACACACACACACACACACGTTAATATATGATTGTGGGTTGCACATTGGATTATTACATTAATTATGTTCTTTTGTTAAAGGTAACAACCAACGGAAAGGGATAATATATAATTTGAAAAAAAAAACAAAAAAAAATGATGATAATAAAAATGTAGATAAGTTTGGTTTCGTAGCCTCCCTAACCCAAGCAATTAAGCCCGAAGGGGTGTTTTAACACCTAATACCCTAAAGTCAACTAACTTAGAAGTTATTGGCCCAACGCTTGTTACATGGGTTGAGAAGAAAAGCTTAAGGAAATCAAACCTAATGCCCTAAGATCAGTATCTATGACCCGAGTTACTAAGCTCGGGAATCAAACATTGCACTATCTACATATCAGTATCTGCGACCCGAGTTACTAAGCTCGTAGGGGTGTCTTAACACCTAATGCCCTAAGATCAACTGGTCTGAGAGTCATTAGTTGAAAGCTCGTTACATGGGTTAAAGATGCATAGTGTTTTTAAATTATTTGTATATATATATTTAAAAAAAAGAAGAAAAAAATAATAATCCCAACCCAAGGAAGTTAACCTTAAATATTAGAACAAAAATTTTGTTTTCTTCCAAGAAAAGCTCTGTAATTATGTGTTGATACATTGAGCACAAAAGAAAGGTTTATTAATATCTTGTTAAGAGGTATTGAGCAGATATATAAATTTAATGAGAGTTTGTTTATCTGGATAGATTAATGGAAGTTAAATGATGAATACCTTGGTTTGTGGAATTTGCAAATTGTTTTTCTATTTTAACGCTTTGATTACTAGGGACTAGTAATAAGCTGGTTGGGGGGGTGTGATTAGTACATAAAAGTGCATTTTTATCATGGTTTTATATCATCATTTTGCACTTGAAGTATCAATAACTCCTTAACTAAAACATGTTTTATAATAATATACCTAATAATATAAGATACCTTTAATTTGTAGTAAATATTCATTTTAAATGCAGGCCTATCACATAAATGAAAGGATTGATTGATGACTTTAAAAACATAAATTGCAAGGGGAAAGAGATGACCAAACTTAGAAAAGAGATATCGGTGCAATCTAAACTGGAACACTGTTCGGTAATTGGGTCATATCTAGAGCTATAGATCTCAGATTTTTTATGCTTTCTCTCTTTGTATTTTTTATGCTTTGCTTTCATTAATATCAAGTTTATGCCTTTCATTTTACTTAGTTAACTTTTATCTTATTTATGTTCTTATTTTGTTTATCTATTTTTCTTTTTTTCATTATGTCTAGCTAAGTTTATTATGTCAAGGTGAAAAGGTTACACTAATGGTGTAAGAATAAGTATAGTGTAAACTTAATATGGACTTTAATGTTTGATACTAACATGTTTTATATTTGTTATCTTGTTCACTCTTTAATACTTTGCTTGTTAAATGACTAATCTTGATTTATGTTGTATAACACTTGGTACAACAAATGCTTGGCACTTTCATAGCCCATACTGTATGGTATAATCGACACCTGAGCTATGAAAGGAACTTGATTTGTTGTTAACATAAGTTATAATCATGAATGTTTGACGAAATTTACAAGTATTAGCAATGCTTGATGAGATTTACAAGTATTAGCATTAATCGAATAAGATGACTAATGTAATCATGTTAACAATCTATAATCTGATTGGAATCTCCTTTGTGTGTGGTGTCCAATTGAATAATAAGAGTTTATACTATACTTGTTTGACATACCATTAGTGGAAACTGTAACCTTGACATTTGTTATTATCATTGTTTAATCCTTACATTAATATTCCATCTCAAAGTTCTCATCTTTTTCTTCCTCTTCTCCTTCTTTTTCTTTATTATTATTATTATTACTACTACTACTACTACTACTACTACTATTGTTGTTGTTGTTGTTGTTACTATTGTTGTTGTTTATAATTGTTATTTATAATTGTTATTTATAATTTGTATAATTAACCTCCCTATTATAATTTTTTTTTATAATTTGTACAATTAACCTCCTTGTGGTTCGACCCCGGTCTTGCCGGGTTATTTATTACTTCGACACTCCTGCACTTGGGAGAAGACATTAATCTTTCAGTCGTGTCAGTGTACAAACTCTCTAACACTACGGCTAAGAACTTGCGGGTTGCCCATAGTGTCTCAACCGTTGGGAGCTCCCAATCAGTATTTAGCACCCAATCTAAGACGTTTGTGACCTTGCAGCAAAGCACCACTTAGCTCACAGAAAAATACGATCACATATCGGTAGTAATAAGCTGGTTGGGGTGTGTGATTAGTACTTAGAACTGTATTTTTATCATGGTTTTATATCATTATTTTGCACTTGAAGTATCAATAACTCCTTAACTAAAGCATGTTTTATAATAATATATATAATAATATAAGATACCTTTAATTTGTGGTAAATGTTCATTTTAAATGCAAGCCTATCACATAAATAAAAGGATTGATTGATGACTTTAAGAACTGAAATTGAACGGACAAAGAGATGGCCAAACTTAGAAACGAGATGCTGGTGCAATCCAAACCGGAATACTATTTATTAATTGGGTCATATCTGGAGTTGTAGATCTCAGATTTAGGTCCACTTTATATGGATAGAAAGGTACGACATAGGCCTACAACTTTCATATGGAGCCCAAGATCTAATAAGGTCATTTTCTAGTCCAAATTGGAGCAACAACAAAGAAGTCTGAATCTGTCTTCTAGCCCGAGCACTGTTTAGTGTTTGGCCCATATCTAGAGTTCTAGAAGTCCAGATAAGCTGAAGTTTTTACACAACAAAGCTGAGATAATTTCCTACAACTTTGATGTTTTCAACTGGCTCTAATTTTGATGTTATCAATGACGTTTTGGGCAGACAAGAGAAGATAAGGATTGTCACCAAGTCAAGAGTTGGTCACCCACTCATCAATTAGTCATCAAATCAATAGTTTTCAATTTTGGCTTATAAAAGGATGCATTTGCCATGTATTTACGCATCTTGGTGTCCAGATCAAAATCATGCTCTTGCTTTCTCTCTTTATATTTTTTGTAATATTTATGCTTTGTTTTCATTAATATCAAGTTTATGCCTTTCATTTCCTTTCCTTTACTTAATTAACTTTTATCTTATTTATGTTCTTATTTTGTTTATCTATTTTTCTTTTTTATGCCTTTCATTTCCTTTCATTTACTTAGTTAACTTTTATCTTATTTATGTTCTTATTTTGTTTATTTATTTTTCTTTCTTTCATTATGTCTAGCTAAGTTAATTATGTCAAGGTGAAAAGGTTACACTAATGGTGTAAGAATAAGTATAGTGTAAACTCAATATGGACTTTAATGTTTGATACTAACATGTTTTGTATTTGTTGTCTTGTTCACTCTTTAATACTTTGCTTGTTAAATGACTAATCTTGATTTATGTTGTATAACACTTGGTACAACAAATGCTTGGCACTTTCATAGCCCATACTGTATGGTATAACCGACACCTGAGCTATGAAAGGAACTTGATTTGTTGTTAACATAAGTTATGATCATGAATGCTTGACGAGATTTACAAGTACTAGCATTAATCGAATAAGATGACTAATGTCATCATGTTAACAATCTATAATCTGCTTGGAACCCCCTTTGTGTGTGGTTTCCAATTGAATAATAAGAGTTTATACTATACTTGTTTGACATACCATTAGTGGATCCTTAACCTTGACATTGTTTGTTATCATCATTTAATCCTTGCGTTAATTTTTCATCTCAAAGTTCTCATCAACTCTTCTTCTTCTTCTTCTTTTTTTTCTTTATTGTTGTTGTTGTTGTTGTTGTTGTTATTATTATTATTACTACTACTACTACTAGTAGTATTATTAGTATTATTATTGGTACTATTATTATTGTTGTTGTTTATAATTGTTGTTTATAATTTGTACAATTAACCTCCCTGTGGTTCGACCCCGGTCTTGCCGGGTTATTTATTATTTCGACACTCCTGCACTTGGGAGAAGACATCAATCTTTTACTCATGTCATATGTCAAAAAAGTATAATATAAACTCTTATTATTCAATTAGAAAGCACACATAAAGGAGGTTCTAATCAAATTATAAATTGTTGACATGATTATCTTAGTTATCTTATTCAATTGATGCTAATACTTATAAATTTCATCAGGCATTCATGATTATAACTTATATTAACAACAAATGAAATTCCTTTCATAGCACAGGTGTTGGTTATACCATACAGTTTGTGCTATGAAAGTGCCAAGCATTTGATGTACCAAGTGTTATATAACATAAATCTAGATTAGTCATTTAACAAGTAAAGTATTAAAGAGTGAACAAGATAATAAATATAAAACATGTTAGTATAAACATTAAAGTCCATGTTAAGTTTATACTATACTTATTCTTACACCATTAG
Organism: Populus euphratica; assembly: GCF_000495115.2. Classification (NCBI taxonomy): domain Eukaryota; kingdom Viridiplantae; phylum Streptophyta; class Magnoliopsida; order Malpighiales; family Salicaceae; genus Populus; species Populus euphratica. The sequence continues at coordinate 48,737 of NW_011501155.1, read as the reverse complement.
TATAACCTTTTCACCTTAACATAATAAACTTAGCTAAACATAATGAAAGAGAGAAACATAAATAAACAAGATAAGAACATAAATAAGATAAAAGTTCACTAAGAAAAGGAAATGAATTGAAAGGAATAAATAAGATATTAATAAAAGCAAAACTTAAGCATTACAAAAATACGAAGAGAAAAAGGAAAAGCATGATCTTGATCTGAAGACCAAAACGCTTAAATGCATGGCAAATGCCTCCTTTTATAGGCCAAAGTTGTGAATTATTAAGTTGATGACTAATTGATGAGTTGGTGGCTAACTCTTGACTTGGTAACAATCTTATCTTCTCATGTATGCCTAAAATGTCATTGATAATGTTAGAATTGGAACCACTTGAAAACATGAAAGTTGTAGAAAATTGTCTCAGCTTTTCAGGAAAAAAATGAAGGTTATTTGGACTTCTAGAACTCCAGATATGGGCCAAACACTAAACAGTGTTCGGGTTGGAGGACAGATTTAGACTTCTTCATTGTTGCTACAATTTGGACTTGAAAATGACCTTTCCATCCATATAAAGTAGACCTAAATCCGAAATCTACAGCTCTAGATATGACCCAATTACCGAACAGTGTTCCGATTTGGACTATACCAACATCTTTTTATCCTTTTAATTTCAGTTCTTAAACTCATCAATCAATCCTTTCATTTATGTGATAGACTTGCATTTAAAATGAGTATTTACCATTAATTAAAGGTATCTTATATTATTAGATATGTTAGTATAAAACATGTTTTAGTTAAGGAGTTATTAATACTTCAAGTGCAAAATGATGATATAAAACCTTGATAAAAATATATTTTTAAGTACTAATCAATGGTGTGCAAATTACAACAAGCATTGTATAGGTTAAAACAATCACCTTGAGCATGGTTTGGGAGAATGAGCTTGGCAATGAAGAAATGTGGCTTTCAACAAAGTAATTCATATCATACGTTTTTTCTAAAACATCAACAAAGCAAGGTGATGATCATTACAGGAAATGATCTTGAAGAAATATCAAGGCTACATGAACAACTTGCTACTGAATTTGAGATGAAGAATCTAGAGGATTTAAAATACTTTATGGGAATTGGGGGTTGCTAAATCAAAGTGAGGTATATTCCTTTCCCAATAAAAATATATTCTAGATTTACTATTAGAAGTTGGACTACTAAAATATAAACCTGTAAATACGTCAATTGTTTAGAACCATAAACTTAGAGAATACACGAACTAGGTACCTACATATGAAGTAAAGTACTAGAGACTGACAGGAAAACTTATCTATTTCTCACACACACACACCTAGATATTGCCTATATCATAAGTGTTGTAAGTCAATTTATGTATTGCCGAAGCAAAGATCACATAGAAGTAGTAATCAGAATTTTTCAATACTTAAAAGTTTTCTCCCGAGAAAGGAATTATATTTCAAAGAATAACCATCTAAAGATAAAGGGATATACAAATACAGAATGGACAATAAATATTTATGATAAAAAAGTCAACTTTAGCTTATTTCACCTTTGTTAGAGGGAATCTTGTAACAAGGCGAAGTAAAAAGCAAAAAATGGTGGCACTGTAAAGTGTTGACGCTAAATTCCACGGGACGACTAAAGATATTTGTGAACTTCTATAGCTTAAGAGATTGTTAACAGAAATTGACTTTGTGCCCAATTGTGAGATGAATATGTTATACAATAATAAGGCTGTTATCGTTATCAATATCTCACATAATCCAATTCAACATGACCACACATAATATACAGAGGTAGATCAAAATTTTATTAAGTAGAATCTAGCAGAAAAAATCTCACTTTCTCTTTTGTCAAATTTAAAAACCAACTATCAGATATATTCACAGGTATAGTGTGTAACAGGAATTTCTGACTTATCTGACAAGTTAAACATTCAAAATATATGTGCACTAGAAAGGGAGTGCTGGCATGAGCTGTCATTGAAAGATTAAAGGATAAAGCTGAGATAGAGAGATTATAGAAATAATAGAGAGATCCTAGGAATCCACTGGTTTAAACGGTCAAACATTATTCTTGCCTCTAATTAAGAGATCTTTATGTGTTGTAAAGAAAGACACATAAATAAGAGATATATTTTCAAATACTGCCAAACAACCTCTACACCTGTCAAAGCTAGCCGCTCAAGCAAGCCTCCAGATCCGCTGGCATAAAGGATTAGTGGGAGATTTGGATGGGATTGTTTCACAGTGTCCACAATTTGCTTGAAGTATGGAAGAAATAGTAACATAAGTCAGAGAAAAAAATTGGTGAAATAGTTTTGAATTATATTATTATTTTTTATTATTTCTACCCAGATCTCAGTAGGTTCTGAAAATGGTAAACTCCTCAAAATCCACAGGGCTAAGGTCTGTGGCCCTCGAGGCAAAGATTTGAACAGTTTGAGCTCCACTGTCAGCTTGATATTGAATGTATTTTGCCATAGAGGTAGCAAATTTCTGCAGTAATTCGTGGGGAATCTGGGAATAGAAAAAATGGTCACTTGAAATTTAGTTTCATTACATTCACTACAAGAAGGATTGGCAGGTGCATATCCTATATCCAGAAAACTGCAAACAAGTGAGATTAGCACAGATTTACCTTGGGCTGGGAGAAAGCTAATTTCTATACTATGGTAAAGTTCTTTGACGAACCACCTTCCACTACATATGATGCAAGGGTGAAAGAAGCCCCTACAAAGCCCAGCACTGCAGCTTTGTTTTCTACCTAGAAAAAGGGAGATAATGTGTGAGCTTTGACTGAGGTAAAACAACGTAAACTTATAATTTCAGAAGGAGATTGTATTCATGTGCGGTCATATGTATGTTCAAGCAGGAACAAAGGTACCAAATAATTCATGAAATCTAGCTCAAAGCAGGAGAGACTTGTTTCATGGTGTTCTGTTCGCACATGCGCATGTGGTTTCTAAGGCTCATAGTTTAAACACAACCGTTGGTTTACTGGTAAATGCCGTCCTCTTCAATTCAGGATTCTGAGTTTCTCAAGGTAAATGTGTTAGCCTTACAAATCCAACCTCTTTTCTCAAGATTGATTACAAGGAAGTGCACTAAATTCAACCTCTTCTTCAAGTGAAACTAGACATGATCTGCTAGTGGGCTCACAGAATACGACCCTGAGAATCAACTAAAAATTAGGCGTGATCCATTACAGAATACTCCACTTATTAAATTGTAAATGAAACTTTCTTTTTCAAGAACTAATTTCTTAAGAGGTGTTGACTTGCATTTACTTTGTTTGAAAATGTGTTTGTTTTTTACTCATCAATCTTTCTAAAATAAATTGCCAATCAACTACTGTCATATCAGCATTATACGTAAACTTGTTCATTGGACAAGTCTCACATGGCTTGGTTCACCGGAACTGGCTGAAAAAGGCATCATCAATGCGCATTATGTTAGAGCTTGATCTCTCCGACAGGCTTCAATGAATAGTACCGCCTGGATTCCAATGTGCCAAAATTAAATGAGCCTGAATTGTTGGCATCAATGATCACCTTGTAGATGACAATCTTGAAGGTGGTCCTGAATAAGATTTCGCAGAGATGAGGTATTTAATCCCGTCTTCGTGTGGACCAAAAAGAGGCTCTAAAAACAAGCAGCACAGCACAAATATGAGCCTTAAAGCCAGCACCACCTGTCATCAGCCTTCCCTTAAAACTCCCACCATTAAAGCAGCTTTTCATGGTGTTATGGACCACTACCCGTTCTCATTTATTTTTCCCTCTAACCATATATCCTTGCTGCTCAACGATCTTGTTGTGATGGACGGTTCAAATACATCCACGTACGGATCTTACTCAGTGTCATAGTCCTAGACTCTTTTCCATAAAAATAAGACTATTAGTGATGCATCTGCCATCTCATCGGTATGTACATAGCTAGCCCACTATGTCAACAAATTTCGTTGGTATAGCTTGGCTCGCGCATCACTGTTGTTTCGGACCATAATTTTTCTAATATAAAAAAATATATGTGTGTAAATTCACATATTTTCTAACAGAATATATAAAACCTTCCAACCTGGCCCAGGCTTCAAATCCAACAAAAACTAAGATGACCGGTAAATATTCCATTTAAATTAAAAAAAATTATGATAAAATTGTTTTGTTTTTAATATTAAAATAACAATATCTTTAATTGATTAAAGCTAATTTAAATTAACTTGAAATTCTATTCATGAACCCAATTGAGTTTAATAACTCTCATTTTCAAGTTATTTTTTCATTTAATTATAAGATAGTAAAAATAAATGTTCAAAGGAAAGTAAATGAAGAAAATTAAAAAAAATCATGAAATAAAACACCTCAAAAGCCAGAAATCTAGCTCTGGTCTATACACACGTAGATAATGATTTTTTTTTTCTGACAATTTTCTTTACATTCCATCTAACTTTGATGACTTATAAAGGTTCATTTTAATTTTCATATGTGATCTATTTATTGGTAGAATAATTTTTTTGATTTGTTTATGCTAAATTTTGTTAGATTTAAATATGGCTATATTTGCTAGTTTGATCGGAGAATGTGGAGGTATAAGGAGTCATTGGTAGGGAGCGTGAGGTCTGGTCGTTGGAGTAGTTGGTGTGGCTGTGGCTTGGTTGGAGATAAAGGAGGAGAATTTTTTGGAGAATCAAATTTCATATAATTAGTAAATAATATAATATTTTTTAATTTTTCACAATTTTCAAAAAGTGTTTTCCATTCAAATTTTTCAAGAAAATATTTTCCTGAAAGCCAAGCTAAATTTTCCTTTGACTACAAAGTGTTTTCTGCTGACTAACTTTTTTAATAACAAACAAACACAGGAAAGTTTAGAAAGTGATTTCTCAAAAACCAGTTTTCAACAAACAAACATGTTCTTAGTGATGCATCTCCCATCTCATCAGTATGTACATAGCTAGCCCACCACGTCAACAAATTTCGTTGGTCACACTTCAGATATACATAGTTTGGCTTGTGCATCATTGTTGTTCGGACCATAATTTTTCTAATATAAGAAAATATATATGTGTGTTAATTCACATATTTTCTAATAGAATATATATATATATATTAACATTTAGATAACTTTGATGCAAGTGTACGAACCCGGCCTAATAATTCAACATTAAAACCTTCCAACCTAACTTATTTAGTGGCTCAGGCTTGAAATCCTTCAAAAACTAAAACAATCGGTAAAAGTTGAATCAAAATTAAAAAAAATTATGATAAAATCATTTTGTTTTTAATATTAAAATGACGATATCTTAAATTGATTAAAGCTAACTTAGGTTAACTTGAAATTCAGTTCATGAACCCAACTGAGTTTAATGACTTTGATTTTCAAGTTATTTTTTTATTTAAGATAGCAAAAATAAATGTTCAAAGGAAAGTAAATAAAGAAAATTTAAAAAAAAATAATGAAATAAAACACCTCAAAAGCCAGAGTACTCATTTAGCGCTGCATTATACACATGTAGATAGTGGTTTTTTTTTCCTAACAATTTTCTTTCCATTCCAGCTAACTATGATGACTTATAAAGGTTTATTTTAATTTTCACATATTATCTATTTATTGGTGGAATAATTTTTTGATTTGTTTATGTTAAATTTTGTTAGATTGAAATAAGGCTACTATGCTAGTTTGATCCTAGAATGTGGAGGCGTAAGGAGGTCATTGGGAGGGAGAGTGAGGTCTGGTGGTTGGTTTAGTTGGTGTGGCTGTGGCTTGGTTGGAGATAGAGGAGGAGAATTTTTTGGGTTGCATTGATGAAGATTAGGTGATTAGTACTTAAAAGTGCATTTTTATTAAGGTTTTATATCATCATTTTGCACTAGAAGTATTAATAACTCCTTAACTAAAGCATGTTTTATAATAATATATCTAATAATATAAGATACCTTTAATTTGTGGTAACTGTTCATTTTAAATACAGGCCTATCACATAAATGAAAGGATTGATTGATGAATTTAAAAACAGAAATTAAAAGGATAAAGAGATGGCCAAACTTAAAAAAGAGATATCGGTGCAATCCAAACCCGAACACTGTTCGGTAATTGGGTCATATCTGGAGCTATCGATCTAATATTTAGGACTACTTTATATGGATGGAAAGTTAAGACATAGGCCTACAACTTTCATATGGAGCCCAAGATCTAAAAAGGCCATTTTTAAGTCCAAATTGTTGCAACAACAAAGAAGCCCGAATCTGTCCTCTAGCCCGAGAACTGTTTAATATTTTGGCCATATCTGAAGTTATAGAAGTCAAAATGAGCTGAATTTTTTACACAAGAAATCTAAGACAATTGCCTACAACTTTCATGTTTTGAGTGGCTCCAATTTTGACGTTATCAATGACGTTTTGAGCAGACAAGAGAAGATAAGGATTGTCACCAAGTCAAGAGTTGGCCACCCACTCATCAATTAGTCATCAAATCAATAGTTTCCAATTTTGGCCTATAAAAGGAGGCATTTGCCATGCATTTATGCATCTTGGTTTCCAGATCAAGATCATGCTCTTGCTTTCTCTCTTTATATTTTTTGTAATGTTTATGCTTTGCTTTCATTAATATCAAGTTTATACCTTTCATTTCCTTTCATTTACTTAGTTAACTTTTATCTTATTTATGTTCTTATTTTGTTTATTTATTTTTCTTTCTTTCATTATGTCTAGCTAAGTTTATTATGTCAAGGTGAAAAGGTTACACTAATGATGTAAGAATAAGTATAGTGTAAACTTAATATGGACTTTAATGTTTGGTACTAACATGTTTTGTATTTGTTGTCTTGTTCACTCTTTAATACTTTCCTTATTAAATGACTAATCTTGATTTATGTTGTATAACACTTGGTACAACAAATGCTTGGCACTTTCATAACCCATATTGTATGGTATAACCGACACCTGAGCTATGAAAGGAACTTGATTTGTTGTTAACATAAGTTATAATCATGAATGCTTGACAAAATTTACAAGTATTAGCATTAATCGAATAAGATGACTAATGTAATCATGTTAACAATTTGTAATCTGATTAGAACCTCATTTGTGTGTGGTTTCCAATTGAATAATAAGAGTTTATACTATACTTGTTTGACATACCATTAGTGGATCCTCTAACCTTGACATTTATTGTTATCGTTGTTAAATCTTTACGTTAATAATCCATCTTAAAGTTCTCATTTTCTTCTTCTTCTTCTTCTTTTTCTTTATTATTATTATTATTATTATTATTACTACTACTACTATTATTAGTGCTATTATTATTATTATTATTATTATTGTTGTTGTTGTTATTACTATTATTATTGTTGTTGTTGTTATTGTTATTGTTGTTGTATTATTGTTATTTATAATTTATACAATTAACCTCCTTGTGGTTTGACCCCGGTCTTGCCGGGTTATTTATTACTTCGACACTCCTGCACTTGGGAGAAGACATCAATCTTTTCGTCGTGTCAAGTTTTTGACGCCATTGCCGGGGAGGTAAGTTTTGTATAAATTATAATATTTATTTTATTTTCTCTTTTCACTTTTCTTGTATATAACTTTGTTTCTTTTCTCTTGTTTGTTCTTCTTTTATTTTCTTTTTCCTTTTATTCTATTCCAACACGTGCATGAGAGTGTAGTCACGTACATCAAGTGGTAGACTTTGTAGGGTATCCTCATCATTTTCAGAAAATATGGCCGAAGAAGATAATCAATCACTTCATAATGAGAATAATGAGAATAACCGTGATAGAACACTTAGAGAGCACATGAATCCCATAAGAACAAGTGCACCATCATACATAGTTTTTCCTCCCGATGCATCTCATTTTTATTTTAAACCAGGTATTATTCAACTTTTACCTTCTTTTCATGGCTTAGAATTGAAAAATCCATACTTGCATTTAAGGGAATTTGAGGAGGTCTGCAACACATATAATAATTTAAATTATAGCATGAACACCATTAGATTAAAGCTTTTTCCTTTTTCATTAAAAGATAAAGCTAAAACATGGCTATAAAATTTAAGACCAGGATCCATTGGTGCTTGGGATGAAATGTAACAATAATTTTTAAAGAAGTTTTTTCCATCTCACAGAACAAACTTTTTCAAAAGACAAATCACCACTTTCACTCAAAAACCAGGAGAAACATTTTACCAATGTTGGGATAGGTATCGAGACTTGCTTAGTACTTGCTCTCATCATGGTTTTGAAACATGGAGATTGGTTTCATATTTTTATGAAGGGTTAACACCTAGAGATAGGCAAATGGTTGAATTGATGTGCAATGGAGTACTTAGACTTGTTAGCTGAAAATGCTCAAAATTAGGACACCGTGGGTACTTATGAGGCACCAAGTAAAACTCAACCTCATACATCTAGTGGATGTATGTACAACCTTAGGGAAGGTCATGACCTTCAAGCCAAGTTTGCATCTTTAGCTAGAAAAGTCGAGGCACTAAAATTGCAAAAGAGTGGTCAATTAAAATCTGTTGAAAACATTGTGTGTCAAATCTGTGAAACAAATGAACACTCAACCAACGATTGTCCAACTTTGCCTTCTTTTAAGAAATGTCTCCATGAAGAAGCCCATGCTTTAAACAGTTTCCAAAGGGCCAACCACAACCTATACTCTCAAACATACAACCCTGGTTGGAGAAATCACCCAAAATTTAGTTGGAAGAGTGATAACAACAATGCACAAACTTCACAACCACCATTTCAAGCACACCATAATTTCCAAAATTCTCATGGATATGCACCTCCTTATGCTCCACCTCTTAGAAAAAATCTTGAGGAAACATTGCATACATTCATTGAAAAGCAAGAGACAATCAATAATCAACTTGCTCAAAACATGACAGATTTTAAAGATACTCTTGCAAAATTGGCATCTGCTCTTAGTTTCCAAGAGAAAGGTAAGTTTCCATCTCAACCACAACAAAATCCCAAGGGGCAATACAATGCAAATGTAAGTAGTTCCGGAAACCAACATATGAATCAAGTCAAATCAGTCACTACTCTTCACAGTGGTAAGGTTATTGAAAAACCCACTCTTGAACCTTGTAAGAAAGATGATGAGTCAATCTCTGAAGGTAAGAAATGGGTTGAATCTGAAGATTGCAAAGAAAAGACTAATTCTCCGCTAGTAGTTCCATTTCCTGAAGCCATGACCAAGCAAAGAAAAGTCAATCACAACTCTGAAATTTTTGAAACTTTCAAAAAGGTAAGGATCAATATACCTTTGCTGGATGTTATTAAACATGCTCCTTCTTATGCTAAATTTTTGAAAGATCTATGCACTGTGAAGAGGAAACTGAATGTGAAAAAGAAAGCCTTTTTAGCTGAACAAGTAAGTGCTATTCTTCAGAACAATAATGCTTTGAAATATAAAGACCCTGGTTGTCCTATAATTTCTTGCTTTATTGGAGAACATAAAATTGAAAGAGCTTTACTTGATCTTGACGCTAGTGTGAATTTACTTCCATATTCAGTTTTTCAAAGTCTCAATCTAGGTGAGTTAAAACCAACTTCTATATCTCTTTTACTTGCCGATAGATCTGTAAAAGTGCCTAGAGGAATAATTGAAGATGTGTTAGTACAAGTCGATAAATTCATTTATCCTGTATATTTTATTCTCTTGGACACAAAACCTGTTGAAGCATGTAATTCATTTCATGTTATTTTAGGACGTCCATTTCTTGCAACTTCTAACGCATTGATTAATTATAGGAATGGACTGATGAAGCTATCATTTGGAAACATGACATTGAAGATGAATATGTTCAACATTTGCAAGTAACCTGGAGATGATAATGATTTACAAGAAGTAGATCATATTGACGAATTAGTTTATGGTCAACTTGAATCTACTTTAAGTAAAAATGAGTTGGATGAATCTAAAAATTTGCAAATGATTTATTCGGAGGAAGAAATCACGGATGAAAAATGCACTGAAAATGTTAATGTGGATCTTTTGTCAAAAATGACAATAAATTCGACATCTAACATCACACCAATCGATGAATACTTTCCTAACGAATCCTTACTTTCTCTAATCCAATGCCTTGGTATGATAAAAATATCAGTTTTATTGCTTTAGAAGATTTGCCAGCTGATTGGAGTACCCAAGACAAAGAAACGTTTTTGAACGAAGTGAAGAATTTTTATTATGATGACCCTAACTTATTCAAATATTGTCTTGATCAAATATTTCAAAGATTCATTCCCGACAATGAGGTAAGTAGTGTCATTAAACTTTGTCATTCTAAAGCATGTGGAAGTTATTTCTCATAAAAAAAGACAGCTATAAAAATCTTTCAAAATGGATTTTATTGGCCCACCATATTCAAGGACACGCATGCATTCTGCAAAACTTGTGAAAATTGTCAAAAAGTTGACACTAGTAAAAAAGTTTTGTTTTATAATTCTCAACTCTATTCATTCCCTAAAGAGTTAAGACCAAGATGGAGCAATCCTTATGGGGCCTGTGATATTGAACATTCAATCAATGACAATGTTTTTAAGGAAAATGGACATTGTTTGAAAGCTTACTTTGATAATTTTCCTAGTGAAAATGAATCAATTGGTTTGAATGATCTTGTAGATGAAGGTTGATTATTTTGTTTTTCTCATATTATTTTTGTGTTTCTTTTTGAGTGATTTTTGCTAGTTTCTCTCACCCTGGTCAAATGGCGGATAACGGTACTCCATGACTTAAGTCGGTTCTTTCAATTTCCTATAATAACTAATATCTGTATATATATTTGTGTAATTCTTTGAATCTCTCTTCCAATTAATTCTTTGAATGATATTTGTGTATATATTTGTGCAATTCTTTGAATCTCTCTTCCAATTCTCATTTGAAAATGGACACTAATCTTGAAAAATTGAAAAAGTATTTTCCTACTCTGCCTCAGAATGCGATTACAAAAATTTACCATGCTAGATATGCAAGATTGAGATTGTTAATGAATCATGGAATTCCTTAAGATATTCGCTGGTTGATTGAAGTAAAGGTCTGATTATCAGGTGAGTCCTCTAACTCCTTCATTTCACACATGCCTGGAACAGGTAAAAGCACTTTTGCAAAGAAACGTCGTGCAAAACGACTTAAAGTCTGTCATCGATGTGCTAGATGGACTTGTAATACACAATGTCATTCTTTAGGAATGGTATCTATAAACTGTGAAGATAAAATACAATTCATTAAGGATGGCCTGAGTAAGGAGTCTTTAGATAATCTTCTATTGACTCTTGAGACGCATCCTAGTGGAGATGTGCATTGTGCAATTCATGATTTATGGCTACTATTTCATAAAGAACATGATCGACTTCGTCTTAAGAATCTGACTAAAAAAGATCCTGTTTGCCAGTTTTTAAGAAAAACTGGATGGGAAGCCTATCCCTAACCCATATAGGGCATTTAAGTCGTTCTTGGACGTAAAACCAAGGGAAGATGTGAGCCACAATCACAACTACCTATACATACACATGCTTTTTCAAAAGTAAATAAATAAATAAATAAAGAGAGAGAGAGAGAGAGTGTGTGTGAGAGTCTAGTTGGCCTACATATAGGTGGTATGATTGCCTTTCTAATTTCTCATCTATAAAATCCTCTCTTCCTTCCTTTCATTTCTACTCAACCCATACATTCAACAAATATAGAAGTGTGTAGAAATGGCAAGTTCCTCAGGTCATCATATAAGAAATATTTGTGTTTTTGGTGGATCTAGTCCTGGAAAAGAAAAGGAGTTTTTAGAATCAACAAATCATCTTAGTCAAGTGCTAGCTGAGAGAAAGATTCATTTAGTGTATGGGGGAGGTAGTCTTGGGTTAATGGGAGGTGTGTCAATAGCTATATTTTTAGGAGGTAGTCAAGTTTTGGGGGTCGTCCCCGAAGCTTTAGCACAAAGGGACATCACTGGAAAAACAATGGGAGAGGAACTTCAGGTCTCCACAATGTCAACTCGAATGAATGCAATGTTTAACCATGCTGATGCCTTTATTGCTTTACCAGGTGGTCTAGGCACATTGGACGAGATCTTTCATATTTCCTCTTGGGCCCAACTACACATTCACCATAAACCTATAGGTTTGTTAAATGTTAATGGTTATTATGATAAGTTGTTGTCTTTTCTTGATCATGCTGTGAAACAGGAATTTCTAACATCTTCTACATGACAAATAATAATCTCTGCAGCTACTGCTAAACAATTGATTGACCAACTACAATATTTCATTCCTGTAATTAATCCTTCCATGAATCGTATAAATTAGTCAACTAAGGAAAGCCGTAAAAAGCTTAGATTGGATTTGAGCCTTCATTTGTGAATCTTTGGGTCTTTTGGTTTTATTATTATGTTTTGTTGTTTCTTATATTTGTTTCAGTGTATTCCAAGTTTGTCAGTGTTCGTTATTTCAGGTGATATCTTTTATACTCTATCTTTCTACCTTTAAACATTGAGGGCAATGTCTCGTTTTAGTTGGGGGGAGAGGGTAGAGCTAAAAAAAAAACTAATTATGTTTTCTATTTCATAAAGCATGTGCAAAATTGTTGTTACTATGATGGCAAAGTAAGGAGAACTTTTTATGACTCTTGAGACGCATCTTAGTAACCATTCTTAACAAGGTCTATTATAATACTTCTTGAAATATTCAGATTTACAAACTCTCGCATTATTATCACTTAATTCTGCTCATATACTCATTTAACATGTATTCTTAAACCTTAATTTTTACACACACATTTTAACATATAATTGTGGGTTGCACATTGGATTATTACATTATTTATGTTCTTTTGTTAAAGGTAACAACTAATGGAAAGGGATAGTATATAATTTAAAAAAAAAAGCAAAAAAAAAGAAAAAAAATGATGATAATAAAAATGTAGATAAGTTTGGTTTTGTAGCCTACCTAACCCAAGCAATTAAGCCCAAAGGGGTGTTTTAACACCTAATACCCTAAAGTCAATTGACTTGGGAGCTATTGGCCCAACGCTTGTTACATGGGTTGAGGAGAAAAGCTTAAGGGAATCAAACATTGCACTATCTATATATCAGTATCTGTAACTCGAGTTACTAAGCTCGTAGGGGTGTTTCAACACCTAATGCCCTAAGACCAACTGGTCTGGGAGTCATTAGCCGAAAGCTCGTTACATGGGTTAAAGATGCATGATGTTTTAAGTTATATGTATATATAAAAAAAAAAAGAAAAAAAGAAAAAAAAAGAGACAAAAATAATAATCCCTACCTAAAGAAGTTAACCTTAAACATTACAACAAAAATTTTGTTTTCTTCCAAGAAAAGCCTCATAATTATATGTTCATATATTGAGCACAAAATAAAGATTTATGAATATCTTGTTAAGAGGTATTGAGCAGGTATATAAATTTAACGAGAGTTTGTTTATCTGGATAGATTAATGGAAGTTAAATGATGAATATCTTACTTTGTGGAATTTGCAAATTGTTTTTCTATTTTAACGCTTTGATTACTAGGGACTAGTAATAAGCTGGTTAGGGGGTGTGATTAGTACTTAAAAGTGCATTTTTATCAAGGTTTTATATCATCATTTTGCACTTGAAGTATCAATAACTTCTTAACTAAAGCATGTTATATAATAATATATCTAATAATATAAGATACCTTTAATTTATGGTAAATGTTCATTTTAAATGCAGGCCTATCATATAAATGAAATGATTGATTGATGAATTTAAGAACTGAAATTGAAAGGATAAAGAGATGGCCAAACATAGAAAAGAGATGTCGGTGCAATCCAAACCCAAACACTATTCGGTAATTGAGTCATATATGGAGCTATCGATCTCAGATTTAGGTCTACCTATTTAGGTCTACTTTATATGGATGGAAAGGTAAGACATAGGCCTACAACTTTCATATGGAGCCCAAGATCTAAAAAGGCCATTTTCAAGTCCAAATTGTTGCAACAACAAAGAAGCTCGAATATGTCCTCCAGCTCGAGAAATGTTTAGTATTTTGGCCATATCTGGAGTTCTAGAAGTCGAAATGAGCTGAATTTGTTACACAAGAAAGCTGCAACAATTGCCTACAACTTTCATGTTTTCAAGTGGCTCCAATTTTGATGTTATCAATGATGTTTTGGGCAGACAATAGAAGATAAAGATTGTCACCAAGTCAAGAGTTGGCCACCCACTCATCAATTAGTCATCAAATCAATAGTTTTTAATTTTGGCCTATAAAAGAAGGCATTTGCCATGCATTTAGGCATCTTGGTTTCCAGATCAAGATCATGCTCTTGCTTTCTCTCTTTGTATTTTTTCTAATGTTTATGCTTTGCTTTCATTAATATTAAGTTTATGCCTTTCATTTCTTTTCATTTACTTAGCTATGCCTTTCATTTCCTTTCGTTTATTTAGTTAACTTTTATCTTATTTATGTTCTTATTTTGTTTATTTATTTTTCTTTCTTTCATTATGTCTAGCTAAGTTTATTATGTCAAGGTGAAAAGGTTACACTAATAGTGTAAGAATAAGTATAGTGTAAACTTAATATGGACTTTAATGTTTGATACTAACATGTTTTGTATTTGTTATCTTGTTCACTCTTTAATACTTTGCTTGTTAAATGACTAATCTTGATTTATGTTGTATAACACTTGGTACAACAAATGCTTGGCACTTTCATAGCCCATATTGTATGGTATAACCGACACCTGAGCTATGAAAGAAACTTGATTTGTTGTTAACATAACTTATAATCATGAATGCTTGACAAAATTTACCAGTATTAGCATTAATTGAATAAGATGACTAATATAATCATGTTAACAATCTATAATTTGATTGGAACCTCCTTTGTGTGTGGCTTCTAATTGAATAATAAGAGTTTATACTATACTTGTTTGACATACCATTGATGGATCCTATAACCTTGACATTTATTGTTATCGTTGTTAAATCTTTACGTTAATAGTCCATCTCAAAGTTGTCATCATCATCTTCTTCTTCTTCTTTTTCTTTATTATTATTATTATTATTAGTATTACTACTACTACTATTATTAGTGCTATTATTATTATTATTATTATTATTATTATTATTATTATTATTATTATTATTGCTGTTATTACTATTATTATTGTTGTTTTTGTTATTGTTATTGTTGTTGTATTATTGTTATTTATAATTTGTACAATTAATCTCCCTGTGGTTCGACCCCAGTCTTGCTGGGTTATTTATTACTTCGATACTCCTGCACTTGGAAGAAGACATCAATCTTTTCGTCGTGTCAAGTTTTTGGCGATAAAAGCATCTATGGTATGTGGTTTTTATTTTATTGTTTTCTCTAAAGTAGAAGAAGCGTCTGTGGTATATGGGAAAAATAAGTGTGAGGCTAGGATTTAAGGATTTAATTTTGGATTGGGATTGAATAGAGGGGGCTTGAGTTGCTAATGATTGCAACAAAAAATCAAGGTTTAATTCCTGAATATTTTTCTTGAAATGGTTGGAATTATGTTTGTTTGAGTCCTCTAATTTTTCTATCTTTTGCATTATAATCCCTAGCTTGCAGATTTTCAATTTTCATTCAACTAAGCCAAACCAGCAAGAGGAGACCCACTACGTTAAGTTTTGACACGAAAATGAAAACAAGCCAACTTTAAAAGCTAGAAATGTTTGGAAGATTCGATGAGAAAATGAGACGGATGTTACAATTAAGTTGATGAGAAAATGAAAGTGCTTTGTCATTTGAATTCTGTGAGTTTTTTTTTTTATGTGTTACGTAACTACACCATATTTTTAATAAAAATATATTTTCTTATGTCTTACCATTAACATTGAAATCATAATATGATTTCATGTAAATAGCATTTGACATTCTATCTTCATCTATAATTAAAAGAGTAAACCCGTCAACTTATCTAAAATTTGATTGGACTAAAAAATATATCATGGAGATGCTAGGTTAAGATTCTATATTTGAAAAAAAAATAAATTCACCCACAATAAATAAATATAAGGCAACAAAACCTTTTAACCTTATTTAAATCCACAAAAATCCATTTCATCCTTATGTAAACCTTATACAGAAAAAAAAAAATCTTACTTGAAATAATGTCCATAAGAGAATCAAATGATTTGGTGATTGCAACTAGTATACATTTGGATTATGGTCCGACTTATGCCCACTATATATTCTCTAAAGTTAACCATATAGTTTTCTTAATTGTTGCAAATGAGGCTAATATTTATAAGCAAAAGTAAGTTTGGGTTTGTGATGAAAAAATATCATCTTAATAATTCCTTAATAATTATGAAAATTATTCATTGTTGCCTTGTTTGAGTCATAAATAATTCTTTCTTGAATGATAACTCATGAATAGGATCACCTCATATATTAGGGGTAAATTTTTAAAATTCTCCGAGTAGAAAAATATCAAAAAAGATAGTAGTATCACAAAAAAGAGCAAGAAAAAATAAAAATAAAAAACTCTCTAAAACATCCTTAGTTAAAGGCGAAATATAAAAATGGATAAATTTCATAAAAGAGAGACAAAAAAAAAAAGCACTTTGAAATGTCCCTAATTAAAAAATAAATCTTGAATGATAAAACATAAAAAAAAAACTTGAAGAATTAAAACCACAATAAGATTGATCATCAAAAAGATGAATTATAGGCAGCAAGTCTAAAAAATCTATATATGAAATAGATAATTCTACTACATCTTTTAACCTTTAAACATCACTTGAATTTAATGTTTATCCATTCTTTCATCTTTTAACCCTTAAACACCACTTGAATTTAATGTTTATCCATTCTTTTATAATTATAAATCATAATCTATATTATATGCCTTCAAAAGTCTTTTCTAATAAAAAAAAAAAACTAATTTGGGTTCAAAGATGGTAGTCTTTAAAAACAAGAGAAAAATTATAACTTGAATAGACACTATATGTCATGTAATATTTACCAATAAATATACAAGTTTAACATAATATAAAACAGGATGCTCTTCGTTTTAGAAGCTAAAAAATACCTTTAAAACCTTTTCTTGCCAAATTTGCTATGCAAAAAGTTATCTAAGTAGTTATAACCATTTTTCCCCCTTTTTCTCAAGCTTAAAGAACCCTTGTTTTATATGCCAATCAAATATCCAAAAGTATATCTTAGCATTTAATGATATTTTAGGTTTTAGACCAAAAGAATTTAATCATCATAAAAATTCTTTTAAATTTAAATTCTAATGATTTATTTTAATAATTAGACTTGAATGAATCAATCATTAAAATTCACAGTCTAATCCCAAGTCAAGAAAAATAATTTTTCAAATTTCATGGCAAAGATAATGTTAATATATGTTTACCTCATATCATATGGGTGAATAATTATCTTAAGGGTAATTTTATAATAATAAAGATGGAACACCTATCTAAAAGAATTTGAATGATGATGATGATGGTGTGCAGCTCCTCAATTCGGGGAGATGTTGTTTAAAGAATATGACTAAATCAATTAATAATATTTTAGTTTGAAATATTTTGAATGATGATCATGCATGTGATCTTTCTAAAAAAATTAATGTTGTAGATAAAATGCTAGCAAGAAGAATTTCATGAATTGAAATTGGTGGAGCTAGCAACCCTATTATTATTATTATTATTATTATTAAAGATGAGTAGCATTAAATGGAACTAATTCTTTTAAAATCAAAGTAAACTAGAAAGAGAGCAAATTGTCACTTTTCAGGTGATAATTGAACTTATCAAATATATCAAAAAAGTGAATATGGAGTAAAATCAAAGATAAAAGGCAAGTTATATATAAAGTCAATATTTTTTTAATAAAAAATAAAAATAAAAAACTGTGTAGCAAAATCTTAAGATAAAGTGCAAAATTGACACTCTCCAAACATTATTAGAAAGTATAAAGTCTCTTAAAACAACGAGTGAGAAAAAATATAAGTGGAGGCAATACTACCATTCTTTAAGCATTATAAAAATAAATGGATAATTTATATATTTGGACATGAGCATAATAGTGATTTCAACAACTAAAGGATATTAAGATGGAAGCAATAAACTCAAACGCGTCTTGGAGA
This sequence comes from Populus euphratica, assembly GCF_000495115.2. Classification (NCBI taxonomy): domain Eukaryota; kingdom Viridiplantae; phylum Streptophyta; class Magnoliopsida; order Malpighiales; family Salicaceae; genus Populus; species Populus euphratica. The sequence continues at coordinate 30,626 of NW_011501155.1, read as the reverse complement.
AATTTAAACAAGAGCTTATATCTCTAACAAATAATTATTTATTTATTATTATGCAATGATTTTATGAGGCTTATATGTTAACCTAGCAAAGTTGAATCAGTAAGGTTCATTGCAATTTTAAGTTTAGAAAAACTTTAATAAATTTGAGTATAACAAGATTCTAATAAAATTGAACAAAGCAATGTTTATTATAATTTTTAAAACAGTAAGACTCTAACCAATTTGAGTCAAACGAGACTCTGAAAAGATTTGAACCCACCAAGGTTCTTAGCAATTTTAAGTCTAGAAAACTCTAGCAAATTTGAACACAACAAAGTTCATTTTATTTTTTTAGCCTAGCAAGGCTCCAACAAATTTAAACCCAAAAAGTTTTCTTTAAGTTGTTTGAATCCAACGTGTTTTGATTCTAGTTCTTTATAAAGAGAGTAGTTTTTTCCAAGTTGACCCAATTTTTATTTTTATTTTTGCAAAAAAAGTTGGTTGTCTTCAAGTTGACCCAATTTTCATTTTTTTTTTCATAAAAATGAGTGGTTGTCTCTAAATTAAACCAACTTTAAATTTTTGCAGAGAAGATAGTTACCTCTAAGTTGACCTAATTTAGATTTTTCAAAAATATCATTTTCTTTACAATCTTACCACTGCATAGAGTCTATGAAAAAAAAAATGCTTTTCATGACTTTATACTATAAGTATTGTAAAGAGTATACAATTTTTTTTTTATTCTTAACTTAACTTGACACATAAAAATAAATAAAAGTGATGAAAAATAACAAAATGATTAAAATTGATTAAATTTATTGAAAACATTGTTTTTTGAATTCTTTATTTAAAAAATAATGAGAGTCAAAAACTGGATTATAATAAAAAAGAGACAAACAATGTGTCATATGCTTGCCTAATTTCCAGTAACTAGAGAGGATGATGAAAAATTGGGTTATGGATTTTTAGGTTAAAAATTCAAATTATGACTTATTTTCTCTTAAAAATACCTAAAAAGAAACTCTAACAGCCTCAATAAACTCATTTCTTGTCTAAAAAAATCAAAATCAATTCAAAAATATAAAATTCAATTAACAAAATTATCTCTAACCTCAATCTAATTTTTCTGATAATATAAACTATTATCTTTAAGAGAAATATTTTGACGCTAAACTTGATTTTTTTATTAAGGTAATCTTGTTTTTATTTTTCGATGATTTTTACTTTTTTTTCTTAAACTCAGGGATTAAAATATAAATAAAATAAATTTTTAAATTAAAAAAATATAACTTTCAAACCAAAAGATCAGAGAAGATGTATTTTTTTCTCACATTCAATTTTTGTCTATTTATTTTTAATATTTTATAAATAATAAAAATTAATTAATACTAACATAATATTAAGATGTTATTTGGAGACCGTGATAACTTGTAAAAAAATAAATTATAAAATTTAATTTTTTTTATTAATATAATATAAACAATTGAAATTAAAATTAATATATATATAATAAAAAATTAAAGATTAATAAAAATTAACAAAATATTATTCCAAGAAGAATGTGTTTTAAATTTTTTATAATAATATAATGTAATGTAATAAATAAGGATGTCTCACATCATTTATATATTTTCAAAATATTATTTTGATGTAAGCATTTGTTGTTACTTGACACCATGTGGAGACAAGGTTTCACAAATCAATGCTAACACGTGTTCTTTGTTCGGCGTATTTAATGAGCCACAACCGTCTCTTCTGCAACCTTAATTAATCCGTAATCTGCTAACACTGCCAAAGACTCTCTCTCTCTCTCTCTCTCTGTCTCTCTCACACACACACACACACACACACCCACACACACAGAGCCAGAGAGGTATTCCATTCTTTATGATCATCAGCTTCATTCCCGGATCTTTAATCCTTCAAATTTGCAGACCTAAGAACTTCAGCAGCCTGCCTGCCTAGCTAGCTAGCAAATCCCAAAATGCAAAGTGATGGGCAGGAGGTATCTCAACAATCACTTGAAATCAAACAAAATGACAAGTTCTTCACAAGGATTATGTCCAAAGAATCCTCCATGGCCAATTCTTCGAACAGGGTATATTATGGAGGTGCTTCAGGTGCAATTCCATTCATGTGGGAATCAAGGCCAGGTACTCCAAAGCACACCTTTGCTGATGCCTGTATCCCTCCCTTGACACCTCCTCCTTCATATCATTCATCTTCAAAATCAAACTCCATGCACAAGAATAATGCAAGCCCAAATATCTTGACCACTTTATTCCATAGGTTCGTCCCTAAAAGGACTCGTATGTCGCCATCATCTTCAATGTCTTCAACCTCCTCCTCCTCGTCATCTTGTTCGTCATTTTATTCATCACAATCAAACTTCATGAATTCAAAATCTAAAAAGAGCTACGGTTTTTCAAGTGCAAGATCGCTTATTTGTTACAGGTTTGATGAAAGAGACAATGACTATGATAATGATGGACATGGCCTTAGATCACCCATTTCAACTTTGTGTTATGATGTTAAACGTAAAGCCGTGAATGGGTGCCACACTGCCATGGTTACCATTTCATGAGGAGCATGAAGAGTGCTGTTTTGTGACTCGTACGGCATGGATCATTAGGCTAAGCTAAGGCGCTGCCTTGTTTTTCCCCGCTTCTTCCCCCCCCCCTTGTTGGCATGCAGTACTGCTAATGTATTGGTTTTATATCAATTATCATGTAGAACAATGTGAGTATTGTTTCTGGATGTTATTCTTTCGGTGAATTCTTATTTTAGCATGTTAAAGATTATCAAAATGAGTTCGAAAGTCTTGCTCACCGCAACACTTTCAAATCTATCCTGCTATAATTAGTACCAAATCAAGCTCGTTTCGTATTTTTTAGGAAGTAAATAGAAAAATATTTTCTTATTGAAGGTAACATAATAATTAACTTCATTGAAAATTATACTTGATTATACATTATTGTCAAAATTATGGAAGTAGACAAATGGTAAAATGATAAGAAAAATGTGCAATGAGCAATCTACAAAATAATTCTTAAATCACTTACATAAATTATAATTATAAAAAAACTAAAACATTTAAGAGAATAATTGTAGATTTATTATGAATCATCTTAATAGTTTTATAATTTTTTTGTCACTCAAGGATTTTTCTTTTACCTTCAATTTTATCCTTTCAAATTGGATTTACATGGGATTCGACTTGATGTCTTGCTTCAATTGACCTCAAGTTGATTTCTTGTAATGTCAAAATATTAAAATAAAATTGATACTCGATCAATGCTCGATTTAGTAACATGAAATTTGATTTCATTGATCTAGAATAATTGAAGTTTTTGAGACCAAATTTGAAATTAAGATTAGTAATGAGGGATTGAATTGAACGAAATGGAGGGAAGTGATTGTCGCATGTAACTCACGAGCCAGAGTGTGAGAAGGTTTGTTGCACTTGGATGATGCATGCGATGTACACAATCATTCGTTGGCTGACTTGGGTTGTGAATTTGATAGGTAGCTCAGGTTGACTCCAATTTGTTTTCTTTTTTAAAAGTTAATTTTTGTTCTCTAATCCAATCCTTCAATATTGGATTGGTGAGGAATTGAGCTTTATAATTATTTTAAAATTTTTTTTATAGGGTTATCTCATTCTCATAACCTAGATCGCTATTTTTTTTATAGGGTTATTGACATGACTAAAAGGTTGATGTCTAGTTTGGAAGGTTAATCGAAGTTGACTTGAATCATTTTTTTAATTTTTTAATTGAATATTTGTTTCAATTTTATCTTTAAATATTTTGTTAATTGAGAATTGACTTTTATGAGTTTTTTTTTGTTTACTTTCTATAGGATTATTACCATTACTATAATCTTTAGATTTATCGATAGAATTTTTCATCGATATTTGTACTATCATTTCGTTGGTAATTAATTTACCAATGAAATCACCAACGGAAATGCTTTGTTAGTGAATTAATCTTTCATCGATACTTTTTTTTTCTATCGATAAGTTTATTGATAATATAAAAATATTATTATTGAAGGATTTACTGATGGAAAAGGTGCACAAAAAAAATTATCTGCTTCATTCCAACAGTATTTTCCTCAAAATAATACTGTATGTAATTTTGTTGGTAATTATTTAAAAATATTTAAAAAAAATATATTTTACAAAACTATAAAATAATTAAATTAATATAAATCAACACTCTATAATACTCAAAATGCTTGGAAAAAAGAAGAAAAGCATATGAAAAAAAAATCCTACAACAATATTCATACAATTATTAAGAACAAAAACAATTAAAAAACAAAAAAAAATATAATGAAAAAAAAAAAGAAGAAAAACAAAAAATCTTACCTTAATGTGGTTGCAAATGAAGCTAAGAAGAGGGAAAAAAACACAAATTTGTAAAGTATATTAATTGAAAAAACTGAGAAGAAAAAAGAAGAAAAGAGAAGAATACACATATAAGCATGAAAGAGAAAAGAAGGAGCTGAGGAGAGAAGAGAAGAAAAAGAAATGGATATTAATTTTTTTACATATGAGAAAGAAGAAAAAGAAGAAAAAGAAGAAGAAGAAAGGAGCCTCGTCTATTGTGAAATTATGGATTATAGGCTTTTTATTGAGGCGTGTGATTAGTACTTAAAAGTACATTTTTATTAAGGTTTTATATCATTATTTTGTACTTGAAGTATTAATAATTCTTTAACTAAAACATGTTTTATAATAACAAGTTTGATACCATAAGATACCTTTAATTTATGGTAAATGTTCATCCTAAATGTAGACCTATCACATAAATAAAAGGATTGATCGATGAGTTAAAGTAATGAAATAGAAAGGACAAAAAGAAGGTGAAGCTTAGAAAAAAGATGTTAGTTTAGTCTAAAGTAGAACACTGTTTGATAATTAGATCATAACTAGAGCTGTAGAACTTAGATTTAGGTCTGCCTTATATGGATAGAAAGCTAAGACATAGACCTAAAACTTTTATGTGGCAAACATGACTCAATTTTACTATTTGAAAGTCTAAATCTTAGCAACAACGTAAAAGTCTAAATCTGTCCTACAGCCCAAACACTGTTCAGTGTTCAGCCTATTTCTCGAGTTCTAGATGTCCAAATGACCTCAATTTTTTTTTTTGAAAAGCTGAGACAATTTTATTTATTTATGTTTCTCTCTTTCATTATGTTTAGCTAAATTTATTATGTCAAGGTGAAAAGGTTACACTAATGGTGTAAGAATAAGTATAGTGTTTAACATGGATTTTAATGTTTGATACTAACATGTTTTGTATTTGTTATCTTGTTCACTCTTAATATTTGCTTGTAAAATGATTAATCTATATTTATATTGTATAACACTTGGTATAATAAATAATTAGTACTTTAATAGCCTAACCATATGGTGTAATCGACAATTGTGCTATGAAAGGAACTTGATTTGTTTCTAACATAAGTTATAATCATGAATGCCTGACAACATTTACAAGTATTAACATTATTCGAATAAGATAAATAATGTAATCATGTTAACCATTTATAATTCATTTGGAACCTCCTTTATGTGTTGTTTCCAGTTAAGTAATAAAAAAAGTTTATACTATACTTGTTTGAAATACCATTAGTGGATCCTCTAATCTTGACATTTATTTTTATCATTGTTTAATCATCATATTGATCTTCCATTTCAAAGTTCTCATCAACTTCTTTATCATAACTTCTTTATCATCATCATCATCTTCATCATCGTTGTTGTTGTTGTATTATTGTTGTTTAAAATTTATACAATTAACTTCCATGTGGTTCGACCACGATCTTGCTGGGTTATTTATTACTTCGACACTCCTGTATTTCAGAGAAGATATCAATTTTTTGGTCATGTCAGTGTTTTACCATTGATTTTACCAATAGATAATTAAATATGAATATTTTTAATCATTATGTCGGTGATTCCATCTGTAATATTTAATTTAAAATTTTAATTTAATAAATTTTTTTAAGAAATTGTCAAATATCATTGATGACTTTTCAATCCATCAGTAATTCTGTATGTAATATTTAATTTTATCAAAATTTTTCAGAAAACCGCAAAATAACACCGACAACTTTTCAATTCGTTGATAATTTTGTTTGTAAAGAATAGTAATTAACAATGCAATTGAAAAATGAACATTTCCAGAGCTCTCTGGAAAATATCGATGGAATTTTCCGTTAGTAATTCCTTTTGTAATTGACATGATGAGTAGTGTTTATAATTTTTAGTATGTTGGTAATTCCGTTAGTAGAAATGGCACATCATTGTTTTTTTTTTGCTTGTTTTAATTATTTTTTCCTAATATAATTCCCTCCATAAATATCGAGGGAATATTGTTTGTAAAATTCATTGGTAATTTACCAACAAAAATATTCTCTCAGTATTTTTGTTTATACTTATCAATTTTCTTATAGTGCATGGTATCATTACTCAAGTTTTGAATTTGTCAAGTTACCTAGGTTAATATAGGTTAATTTAATAGATATTCATCTAAGTATTTAATTTGTTTTTTTGTTAAATATATCATTATTTCAATATTAAAAAAAAAAGTGTGCCCAATGTTCATTAAGTTTAGAATTTTTTCTGGATAAACAATTGCACTAGAAAACACCTTATCAATGCCTAAACATTTTGATTTTATGCTAAAACAATTAATATGATCGATAATGTTGCATAGGTTATTAATCTAGTATCTATTTCTTTTATACATTTTCAAGTAATTTATAATTGTACTATGATATTAGTAACCAAACAAGAATATAAAGTAATTTTACTTACTCTATAATAGGAGAGGGAGTGTTTAATATAATGGATAAATGACACGACTAAAAGATTAATGTCTTCTCCCAAGTGTAGAAGTGTCGAAGTAATAAATAACCCAGCAAGACTGAGGTCGAACCACAGAGAGGTTAATTGTATAAATTATAAACAACAATTATAAACAACAAAAATAGCAATAACAACAATAATAACAATAACAACAACAACAACAACAACAACAACAAAAACAATAATAATAGTAATAGTAATAGTAATAATAATAATAATAATAAAGAAAGAGAAGAAGAAGAAGAAGATGAGAACTTGGAGATGGAATATTAATGTAAGGCTTAAACGATGATAATAACAAAAATGGCCTTACTCCAGATATGGCCAAAATACTGAATAGTGCTCGGGCTGGAGGACAGCTTCGGGCTGGAGGACAGCTTCGGCTTCTTTGTTGTTGCAATAATTTGGACTTAAAAATGACCTTTTTATATCTTGGGATCCATATAAAAGTTGTAGGCCTATGTCTTACCTTTCCATCCATATAAAGTAGACCTAAATCTGAGATCTATAGCTCCAGATATGACCCAATTACCGAATAGTGTTCCGGTTTGGATTGCACCGACGTCTCTTTTCTAATTTTGGTCATCTCTTTGCCCTTGCAATTTAAGTTCTTAAAGTCATCAATCAATCCTTTCATTTATGTGATAGGCCTGCATTTAAAATGAACATTTACCACAAATTAAAGGTATCTTATATTATTAGATATATTATTATAAAACACGTTTTAGTTAAGGAGTTATTGATACTTCAAGTGCAAAATGATGATATAAAATCATGATAAAAATGCACTTTTAAGTGCTAATCACACCCCCCCAACCAGCTTATTACTAGTCCCTAGTAATCAAAGTGTTAAAATAGAAAAACAATTTGCAAATTCCACAAAGCAAGGTATTCATCATTTAACTTCCATTAATCTATCCAGATAAACAAACTCTCATTAAATTTATATATCTACTCAATACCTCTTAACAAGGTATTCATAAACCTTTCTTTTGTGTTCAATGTATCAACACATAATTATGGGGCTTTTCTTGGAAGAAAACAAAATTTTTGTTCTAATGGTTAAGGTTAACTTCCTTGGGTTGAGATTATTATTTTTGTCTTTTTTTTTCTTCTTTTTTTTTTAAAAATATATATACATATAATTTAAAAACACCATGCATCTTTAACCCATGTAACGAGCTTTCAGCTAATGACTCCCAAACCAGTTGGTCTTAGGGCATTAGGTGTTAAGACACCCCTACGAGCTTAGTAACTCGGGTCGCAGATACTGATATGTAGATAGTGCAGATACTGATATGTAGGGTCGCAGATACTGATATGTAGATAGTGTAATGTTTGATTTCTTTAAGCTTTTCTCCTCAACCTATGTAACAAGCGTTGGGCCAATAGCTCCCAAGTCAGTTGACTTTAGGGTATTAGGTATTAAAGCACCCCTTCGGGCTTAATTGCTTAGGTTAGGGAGGCTACGAAACCAAACTTATCTACATTTTTATTATCATCATTTTCTTTTCTATCATTTTTTTCTTTTTTTTTCTTTTTTTTTTATTTTTTTTAATTATATACAATCCCTTTCCCTTAGTTGTTACCTTTAACAAAAGAATATAAATAATGTAATAATCCAATATGCAACCCACAATCATATGTTAAAGTGTGTGTGTGTAAATTAAGATTTAAGAATACATGTTAAATAAGTATATGAGCAGAATTAAGTGATAATAATGCGAGAGTTTGTAAATCTGAATATTTCAAGAAGTATTATAATAAAGCTTGTTAAGAATGGTTACTAGGATACGTCTCAAGAGTCACTTTAACAAAAGAGCTCCTTTACTCTGCCATCCTAGTAACAACAATTATGCACATGCTTTATGAAATGAAAAACACAGTTTTTTTTTTAAGCTACTACCCTCTCCCCCCAACTAAAACAAGACATTGTCCTCAATGTTTAAAGGTAGAAAGATAGAGTATAGAAGATATCACCTGAAATAACGAACACTGACAATCCTGAAACACACTTAAACAAAAATAAGAAATAACAAAACACAATAATAAAACCAAAAGACACAAAAATTCACAAATGAAGGCTCAAATCTAATCTAAGCTTTTTACGGCTTTCCTTAGATGACCAATTTATGCGATTCATGGAGGGATCAATTACAGGAATGAAAGATTGTAGTTGGTCAATCAATTGTTCAGCAGTAGCAGCAGAGATTATGATTTGTCGTGCAGAAGATGTTAGAAATTCATGTTCCACAACATGATTAAGAAAAGACAACAACTTATCATAATAACCATTAACATTTAACAAACCTATGGGTTTATGGTGAATGTGCAATTGAGCCCAAGAGGAAATATGAAAGATCTCTTCCAATGTGCCTAGACCACCTGGTAAAGCAATGAACGCATTAGCATGGTCAAACATTGCATTCATTCGAGCCAACATTGTGGAGACCTGAAGTTCCTCTCCAATTGTTTTTCCAATGATGTCCCCTTGTGTTAAAGCTTTGGGGACGACCCCCAAAACTTGACTACCTCCTAAAAATGCAGCTATTGACACACCTCCCATTAACCCAAGACTGCCTCCCCCATACACTAAATGAATCTTTCTCTCAGCTAGCACTTCACCAAGATGATTTGCTGATTCTAAAAACTCATTTTCTTTCCCAGTACTAGATCCATTAAAAACATAAATATTTCTTATATGATGACCTGAGGAACTTGCCATTTCTACACACTTCTGTAGTTGTTGAATGTATGGGTTGAGTAGAAATGAAAGGAAGGAAGAGAGGGTTTTATAGATGAGAAATTAGAAAGGCAATCATACCACCTATATGTAGGCCAGCTGGAGTCTCACACACTCTGTTTCTCTTAATTTATTTATTTATTTACTTTTGAAAAAGCATGTGTATGTATAGGTAGTTGTGATTGTGGCTCACATCTTCCCTTGGTTTTACGTCCAAGAACGGCTTAAACGCCCTCTATGGGTCGGGGATAGGCTTCCCATCCAGTTTTCTTAAAAACTGGCAAACAGGGTCTTTTTTAGTCAGATTCCCAAGACTAAGTCTATCATGTTCTTTATGAAATAGTGGCCATAAATCATGAATTACACGATGCACATCTCCACTAGGATGCGTCTCAAGAGTCCATAGAAGATTATCTAAAGACTCCTTACTCAGGCCATCCTTAATGAATTGTATTTTATCTTCACGGTTTATAGATACCATTCCTAAAGAACGACATTATGTATTACAAGTCCATCTAGCACATCGATGACAGACTTTTAGTCGTTTTGCATGACGTTTCTTTGCAAAAGTGCTTTTACCTGTTCTAGGCATATGTGAAATGGAGTTAGAGGACTCACCTGATAATCGGATCTTTGCTTCAATCAACCAGCGAATATCTTCAGGAATTCCATGATTCATTAACAATCTCAATCTTGCACATCTAGCATGGTAAATTTTTGTAATCGCATTCTGAGGCAGAACGGGAAAATACTTTTTCAATTTTTCTAGATTAGTGTCCATTATCAAATGAGAATTGAAAGAGAGATTCAAAGAATTGCACAAATATATACACAGATATCAATTATTGTGGGAAACTAAAAGAACCGACTTAAGTCACGGAGTTCCATTATCCGTCATTTAACCGGGGTGAGAGAAACTAGCAAAAATCACTAAAAAAACACAAAAACAAATGTGAGAAAAACAAAATAATCAACCTTTATCGACAAGATCATTCAAACCAGTTGATTCATTTTCACTAGGAAAATTATCAAAGTAAGCTTTCAAACGATGTCCATTTTCCTTAAAAACATTGTCAGTCATTGAATTCTCAATATCAAAGGCCACATAAAGATTGTTCCATCTTGATCTTAGCTCTCTAGGGAATGAATAGAGTTGAGAATTATAAAACAAAACTTTTTAACCAGTGTCAACTTTTTGACAATTTTCACAAGTTTTGCAGAATGCATGTGTGTCCTTGAACATGGTGGGCCAATAAAATCCATTTTGAAAGATTTTTATAGCTGTCTTTTTTGACGAGAAATAACTTCCACATGCTTCAGAATGACAAAGTTTAATGACACTACTTACCTCATTGTCGGGAATGAATCTTTGAAATATTTGATCAGGACAATATTTGAATAAGTTAGGGTCATCACAATAAAAGCTCTTCACTTCGTTCAAAAACTTTTCTTTGTCTTGGGTACTCCAATCAGCTGGCAAATCTCCTAAAGCAAGAAAATTAATATTTTTATCATACCAAGGCATTGGAGTAAGAGAAAGTAAAGATTCATTAGGAAAGTATTCATCGATTGGTGTGATGTCAGATGTCGAATTTGGTGTCACTTTTGACAAAAGATCCGCATCAACATTTTCGATGCGTTTTTCATCCATGATTTCTTTCTCAGAATAAATCATTTGCAAATATTCAGATTCATCCAACTCATTTTTACTTAAAGGAGATTCAACTTGATCATAAACTAATTCATCAATATGATCTACTTCTTGTAAATCATTATCTTCTCCAAGTTGCTTGCAAATGTTGAAAATATTCATCTCCAATGTCATGTTTCCAAATGATAGCTTCATCAGTCCATTTCTACAATTAATCAATGCATTAGAAGTTGCAAGAAATGGACGTCCTAAAATAACAGGAAATGAATTATATACTTCAATAGGTTGTGTGTCCAAGACAATAAAATCCATAGGATAAATGAATTTATCAACTTGTACTAGCACATCTTCAATTATTCCTCTAGGCACTTTTACAGATCTATCGGCAAGTAAAAGAGTTATAGAAGTTGGTTTTAACTCACCTAGATTAAAACTGAATATGGAAGTAAATTCACACTAGCACCAAGATCAAGTAAGGCTCTTTCAATTTTTTGTTCTCCAATAAAGCAAGAAATTCTAGGACAACCAGGGTCTTTATATTTCAAAGCATTATTGTTCTGAAGAATGGCACTTACTTGTTCGGCTAAAAAGGCTTTCTTTTTCACATTCAGTTTCCTCTTCACAGTGCATAGATCTTTCAAAAATTTAGCATAGAAAGGAATCTGTTTAATAGCATCCAGCAAAGGTATATTGATTCTTACCTGTTTGAAAGTTTCAAAGATTTCAGAGTTGTGATTGACTTTCCTTTGTTTGGTCATGGCATGAGGAAATGGAAGTGCTGGCAGAGAATCAGTCTTTTCTTTGCAATTTTCAGATTCAACCCCCTCCTTACCCTTAGAGATTGACTCATCATCTTTCTCATAAGGTTCAAGAGAGAGTTTTTCAATAACCTTACCACTGCACAGAGCAGTGACTGATTTGACTTGATCCATATGTTGGCTTCCGGAACTACTTCCATTTGCATTGTATTGCCCATTGGGATTTTGTTGTGGTTGAGATGGAAACTTACCTTTCTCTTGGAAACTGAGAGCAGATGTTAATTTTGCAAGAGTATCTTTAAAATCTGTCATGTTTTGAGCAAGTTGAGTATTGATTGTCTCTTGCTTTTCAATGAAAGCATGCAATGTTGCTTCAAGATTTCTTCTAGGAGGTGGAGCATAAGGAGGTGCATATCCATGAGAATTTTGAAAATTGTGGTGTGCTTGAAACGATGGTTGTGAAGTTTATGCATTATTGTTCTCACTCTTCCAACTGAAATTTGGGTGATTTCTCCAACCAGGGTTGTATGTTTGTGAGTATGGGTTGTGGTTGGCCCTTTGGAAACTGTTTAAAGCATGGGCTTGTTCATGGAGACATTCCTTAAAAGAAGGCAAGGTTGGACAATCATTGGTTGAGTGTTCATTTGTTTCACAGATTTGACACACAATGTTTTCAACATATTTTAATTGACCACTCCTTTTCAATTCTAGTGCCTCGACTTTTCTAGCTAAAGATGCAAACTTGGCTTGAAGGTCATGATCTTCCCTAAGGTTATACATACCTCCACTAGATGTATGAGGTTGAGTTTTACTCAGTGCCTCATAAGTACCCTCGGTGTCCCAATTTTGAGCATTTTCAGCTAACAAGTCTAAGTACTCCATTGCTTCATCAGGGTCTTTATCTTCAAAAGTTCTATTGCACATCAATTCAACCATTTGCCTATCTTTAGGTGTTAACCCTTCATAGAAATGTGAAACCAATCTCCATGTTTCAAAACCATGATGAGGGCAAGTATTAAGCAAGTTTCGATACCTATCCCAACATTGGTAAAATGTTTCTCCTGGTTTTTGAGTGAAAGTGGTGATTTGTCTTTTGAAAGAGTTTGTTCTGTGAGATGGGAAAAACTTCTTTAAAAACTATTGTTGCATTTCATCCCAAGCACGAATGGATCCTGGTATCAAATTTTTTAGCCATGTTTTAGCTTTATCTTTTAATGAAAAAGGAAAAAGCTTTAATCTGATGGTGTTCATGCTACAATTTAAATTATTATATGTGTTGCAGACCTCCTCAAATTCCCTTAAATGCAAGTATGAATTTTCTAATTCTAAGCCATGAAAAGAAGGTAAAAGTTGAATAATACCTGGTTTAAAATTAAAATGAGATGCATCGGGAGAAAAAACTATACATGATGGTGCACTTATTCTTGTGGGATTCATGTGGTCTCTAAGTGTTCTAGCACGGTTATTCTTATTATTCTCATTATGAAGTGATTGATTATCTTCTTCGGCCATATTTTCTGAAAATGATGAGGATACCCTACAAAGTCTACCACTTAATGCATGTGACCACACTCTCATGCACGTGTAGGAATAGAATAAAAAGAAGAAGAAACAAGAACAAAGAAACAAAGTTATATACAAGAAAAGTGAAAAGAGAAACTAAAGTAAATACTATAATTTGTACAAGAACTTACCTCCCCAGCAACAGCGCCAAAAACTTGACACGACTAAAAGATTGATGTCTTCTCCCAAGTGCAGGAGTGTCGAAGTAATAAATAACTCGGCAAGACCGGGGTCGAATCACAGGGAGGTTAATTGTACAAATTATAAATAATAATACAATAACAATAACAACAACAACAACAATAATAGTAATAACAACAACAACAACAACAATAATAATAATAATAGTACCAATAATAGTAGTAGTAGTAATACTAATAATAATAACAATAATAAAGAAAAAGAAGAAGAAAAAGAAGAAGATGAGAACTTTAAGATGAAATATTAACATAAAGATTTAACAACGATAACAATAAATGTCAAGGTTAGAGGATCCACTAATGGTATGACAAACAAGTATAGTATAAAATCTTATTAGTCAATTGGAAACCACACACAAAGGAGGTTCCAATCAGATTATAGATTGTTAACATGATTACATTAGTCATCTTATTTAATTAATGCTAATACTTGTAAATTTCGTCAAGCATTCATGATTATAACTTATGTTAACAATAAATCAAGTTCCTTTCATAGCTCAGGTGTCGGTTATACCATACAGTATGGGCTATGAAAGTGTCAAGTATTTGTTGTACCAAGTGTTATATAACATAAATCAAGATTAGTCATTTAACAAGCAAAGTATTAAAGAGTGAACGAAATAACAAATACAAAACATGTTAGTATCAAACATTAAAGTCCATATTAAGTTTACATTGTACTTATTCTTACACCATTAGTGTAACCTTTTCACCTTGACATAATAAACTTAGCTAGACATAATGAAAGAAAGAAAAATAAATAAACAAAATAAGAACATAAATAAGATAAAAGTTAGCTAAGTAAATGAAAGGAAATGAAAGGCATAAACTTGATATTAATGAAAGCAAAGCATAAACATTACAAAAAATACAAAGAGAGAAAGCAAGAGCATGATCTTGATCTGGAAACCAAGATGCCTAAATGCATGGCAAATGCCTCCTTTTATAGGCCAAAATTTGGAACTATTGATGTGATGACTAATTGATGAGTGGGTAGCCAACGCTTGACTTGGTGACAATCCTTATCTTCTCTTGTCTGCCCAAAACGTCATTGATAACGTCAAAATTGGAGCCACTTGAAAACATGAAAGTTGTAGGCAATTGTCTCAGCTTGCTTTTGTAAAAAAATTCAGCCCATTTGGACTTCTAGAACTTCAAATATGGCGAAAATACTGAATAGTGCTCGGGTTGGAGGACAGCTTCGGGCTTCTTTGTTGTTGCAATAATTTGGACTTAAAAATGACCTTTTTAGATCTTAGGCTCCATATGAAAGTTGTAGACCTATGTCTTACCTTTCCATCCATATAAAGTAGACCTAAATCTGACATCTATAGCTCCAGATATGACCCAATTATCAAATAGTATTCCAGTTTGGATTGCACCGACATCTCTTTTCTAATTTTGGTCATCTCTTTACCCTTGTAATTTAAGTTCTTAAAGTCATCAATCAATCCTTTCATTTATGTGATAGGCCTGCATTAAAAATAAACATTTACCA
>NW_011501155.1:4481-15275 GCF_000495115.2 Populus euphratica | reverse complement strand
AGGTATCTTATATTATTAGATATATTATTATAAAACACGCTTTAGTTAAGGAGTTATTAATACTTGAAATGCAAAATGATGATATAAAACCATGATAAAAATGCACTTTTAAGTACTAATCAACCTTACTTGTTAAGTGGTTAATCTAGATTTCTATTGTATAACACTTGGTACATCAAATACTTAATCCTTCATAGTCTTCAGCCAACATCGTTATTATGAGAGGAACTTGATTTGTTGTCAACATAAGTTAGCATCATGAATACTTGATAAAATTTATAAGTATGGTGTTATGTAACTAAGATGATTAAGATGATCATGTTGATAATTAATAAAGAGTTTATATCTTACTTATCTCTAATACTATTAGTGTATCCTCTAACCTTGACATTTGTTTTTATTATTGAATAATCTTCATATTAATCTTACAACTCAAAGTCCTCTTTAACTCATCTTCACCACCATCATCATTGTTGTTGTTGTTATTGTTGTTGTTCTTATTATTATTAATATTATTTATAATTTATATAATTAACTTCCCTATAGTTCGACCTTGGTCTTGCCGGGTTATTTATTACTTTGACACTCTTGCACTTAGGATAAGACGTCAAGTTTTTGATCGTGTCATGTTTTTGGCGCCGTTGTCGTGAAGGTAAATTCTTGTATAAATTATAATTTTTATTTTATTTTTACTTTTCATTTTTTTTATCTAACTTTTGTTTTTTTCCTCCTTCTTTTATTTTCTTCCTACACATGCATGAGAGTTTGGTCATGTACATTAAGTTGTAGACTTTGTAGGGTATCCTCATTATTTTCAAAAAATATGGTCGAAGAAGATAACCAATCACTTCATAATGAGAATGATGAGAATTACAGAGTTAGAACACTTAGAGACCACATGAATCCTACAAAAACAACTGCACCCTCATGCATAATTTTCCCTCCTGATGCATCTCACTTTAATTTTAAGTCAGGAATTATTCAACTTTTACCTTCTTTTCATGGCTTAGATCTAGAAATTCCATACTTGCATTTGAGAGAATTTGAAGAAGTTTGTAACACCTATAATGACTTAAATTGTAGCATGAACACCATCAGATTAAAGCCTTTTCCTTTTTCATTAAAATAGCTAAAACATGGCTACAAAATCTTAGGTTAGGATCCATTCATGCTTGGGATGAAATGCAACAACAATTTTTAAAGAAGTTTTTTTCATCTTATAGAACAAACTCTTTCAAAAGACAAATCACCACTTTCACTCAAAAACTAGGAGAAATATTTTACCAATGTTGGGATAGGTATCGGGACTTGCTTAATACTTGCCCTCATCATGGTTTTGAAACATGGAGATTGGTTTCACAATTTTATGAAGGGTTAACACCTAAAGATAGACAAATGGTGGAATTGATGTGCAATGGAACTTTTAAAAATAAAGACCCTGATAAAGCAATGGAGTACCTAGACTTGCTAGCTGAAAATGCTCAAAATTGGGATACTACAGGTACTTATGAGGCACCAGGTAAGATTCAACCTCATACATCTAGTGGAGGTATATACAACCTTAGAGAAGATCATGATCTCCAAGCCAAATTTGCATCTTTGGCCAGAAAAGTTAAGGCATTAGAACTAAAAAAAAGTGATCAATTAAAATCTGTTCAAGACATTATGTGTCAAATCTGTGAAACCAATGAACATTCAACCAATGACTATCCAACTTTGTCTTCTTTTAAGGAATGTCTCCATGAACAAGCTCATGCTTTAAACAGTTTCCAAAGGCCCAATCATAACCCATACTTGTAAACATACAACCTTGGTTAGAGAAATCACCTAAATTTCAGTTGGAAGAGTGGTAACAATAATGCACAAACTTCACAGCCACCATTTCAAGCAAACCATAATTTTTAAAATTCTCATGGATATGTACCTCCTTATGCTCCATCTCCTAGAAGAAATCTTGAGAAAACATTACATGCATTTATTGAAAAGCAGGAGACAATCAACACTCAAAATGCTCAAACCATGGCAGATCTAAAAGATGCTCTTGTAAAAATCACATCCACTCTTAATTTTCAAGAGAAAGGTAGGTTTCCATCTTAACTACAGCAAAATCCTAAGGGGTAATACAATGCAAATGCAAGTAGTTCTGCAAACTATTACATGGATCAAGTCAAATCAGTCATCACTCTTCGCAGTGGTAAGATTATTGAAAAACCCACTCTTGAACCTTGTGAGAAAGATGATGAGTTAATCTTCGAGGGTAAGGAAGGGGTTGAAGTTGAACATTACAAAGAAAAGACTGATTCTTCACTAGCACTTCCATTTCCTTATGTCATGACCAAACAAAGAAAAGTCAATCACAACTCTAAAATCATTGAAACTTTCAAACAGGTAAGGATCAATATACCTTTGTTGGATGCTATTAAATAGGTACCTTCTTATGCTAATTTTTTAAGAGATTTGTGCACTGTGAAGAGAAAACTGAATGTGAAAAAGAAAGTTTTTTTAGCCGAACAAGTAAGTGTCATTCTTCAGAACAATAATGCTTTAAAATATAAAGACCCTGGTTGTCCTACAATTTCATGCTTTATTGGAGAACATAAAATTAAAATAGCTTTACTTGATCTCAGAGCTAGTGTGAATTTACTTCTATATTCAGTCTTTCATAGTCTCAATCTAGGTGGTTAAAACCAACTTCTGTAACTCTATTACTTGCAGATAGATTTATAAAAGTGCCTAGAGGAATAGTTGAAGATGTGTTAGTACAAGTTAATAAATTCATTTATCCTGTGGATTTTATTGTCCTAGATACACAAACTGTTGAAGCATGTAATTTAATTCTTGTTATTTTAGGACGTCCATTTCTTGCAACTTCTAATGCATTGATTAATTGTAGGAATGGATTAATGAACTTATCATTTGGAAACATGATATTGGAGATGAATATTTTCAACATTTGCAAGCAACCTGGAAATAATAATAATTTACAGGAAGTGGACTTTTTTGAAAAATTAGTTTATGATCAATTTGAAACTATTTCTAGTGAAATTGAGTTTAATGAATCAAAGAATTTGCAAATGGTTTATTTTCAGAAAGAATAAAAGGCAAGTAATTGGAGACCATAATTTGAAGAGTTACCACCATGATCAATTAAGTCTATACCTTTATGTGTTCAACCACCAAAACCTGATTTGAAGTCATTGTCATTCAATCTTAAATACTCATTTTTGGGAGAAAATAAAATTTTTTCGGTAATAATTTCTTCCAAACTTAATGCATATCGAGAAGGTAAGTTATTACAAACTTTAAAAATACACAAAAACATATTAGGATGGACCATAGCTGACATAAAAGGAATTAATCCTTTGATTTGCACACGTAAAATTTATTTAGAGGAAAATGCTAAACCCTCTATAGAAATGCAATGAAGGCTTGATCCTAATATGAAAAAAGTAGTGAAGAATGAAGTTAGTAAGCTTCTAGATAATGGAATCATTTATCCTATTTCTGATAGCAAATGGGTAAGTCCTACCCAAGTTGTATCCAAGAAGTCTGGAGTCACTCTACTAACAAATGAGAAAAATAAGTTAATTCCCACTAGGACTATTACTAGTTAGCGCATGTGCATTGACTATAGGAAACTTAATTCAATGACTAAAAAAGATCATTTTCTCTTACCTTTCATGGATCAAATCCTAGAAAGAGTTGCAAGTCATGAATTTTATTGTTTCCTAGATGGCTATTCAGGTTATAATCAAATTGAAATTGCATTAGAAGATCAAGAGAAGACTACTTTTACATGTCCATTTGGTACTTTTGCATATCAAATGATGCCTTTTGGATTATGTAATGCACCAGCCACGTTTCAAAGATGCATGCTTAGCATATTCATTGATATGGTTGAACGTTTTCTTGAAATTTTTATGGATGATTTTTCTATTTTTGGCGATTCATTGGATGATTGTTTGACTAACTTAAAAAAGGTTTTGAGCAGGTGTGAAGAGAAGAATCTTGTGTTGAATTGAGAAAAATTTCATTTTATGGTAACAAACGACATTGTACTTGGTTACATTATTTCATCGAAAAGAATTGAGGTTAACAAATCTAAAATCGAGTTAATTGCCAACTTGCTAACAGCAAAATCTGTTAAAGATGTTAGATCATTCTTAGAACATGTTGGTTTTTATAGAAGGTTTATTAAAGATTTTTGTGTTATATCTAAGCTATTGTGTAACCTTCTAACAAAGAAAAATATTTTTGAATAGACTGAACAATGTGAAAAAACCTTTGTTAAACTTAAAAACTTGCTTACTATTGCTCCTGTCATTGAACCTTCTGATTGGTCATTACCTTTTGAAATAATGTGTGACGCTAGTGATTATGTCATGGGTGCTGTTTTGGGACAAAGAAAAGATAAGAAACCTTATATGATTTACTATGCAAGTAAAATTTTAAATAGTACTCAAATGAATTACACTACCACTGAAAAAGAATTACTTGCAGTAGTATCTGCATGTGAAAAATTTGGGTCTTATCTTGTTGGCTCACCTGTTATTGTTTTTAGTAATCATGCAGCTTTGAAATATCTTCTTTCAAAAAAGGATTCTAAGGCTAGACTGGTACGATGGATTTTGTTACTTCAAGAATTTGATATCATAATCAAAGACAAGAAAGGCACCGAAAATGTTATCGCGAATCATTTGTCAAGATTGACAACAGATTCAAGATTTGACATCACACCAATCAATGACTACTTTCCTGATGAATCATTATTTTCTGTCTCTACAATACCTTGGTTTGCTAATATTGTTAATTTTCTTGTTTCAGGACATTTGCCAACTCATTGGAGTACCCAAGACAAAAGAAAGTTCTTGAATGAAATGAAAAACTTTTATTGTGATGACCCTTATTTATTCAAATATTGTCCTGATCAAATATTTCGAAGATGTATTCCCGACAATAAGGTAAGTAGTTCATTAAATTTTGTCATTCTAAGGCATGTGGGGGTCATTTCTCATCAAGAAAGACAACTACAAAAATCTTACAAAGTGGATTTTACTAGCTCACCATGTTCAAGGACTCACACGTATTCTACAAGACTTGTGAAAATTGTCAAAAGTTGGGATCTATTTCAAAAGGTCACATGATGCCTTTAAATCCTATTTTTGTCATCAAGATCTTTGACTGTTGGGGTATATATTTCATGGGTCCATTTCCTCTATCATTTGGTTTCTTACATATTAGTCGCAGTAAATTATGTTTCAAAATGGATAGAGGCAATTCCAAGTCAAAACAATGATTACAAAACAGTGATAAAGTTTTTGAAAGAAAATATTTTAAGTTGATTTGGAATCCCTCAAGCCATGATAAGTAATGGTGGAACACATTTCTGCAACAAGTCATTTAAGTCTTTAATGAAGAAATATGGAATCACAAACAAAGTTTCCACCCCTTATCACCCTCAAACAAGTGGACAAGTAGAATTTGCTAATAAGGAGATCAAACACATTTTAGAGAAAACAATGAACCCTAATAGGAAAGATTGGTTTTTAAGACTTTATGATGCACTTTGGGCTTATCGAACTGCTTATAAAACATCATTAGGTATGTCACCTTATAGACTAGTCTATGGAAAACCTTGTCACTTGCTTGTGGAACTTGAACATAAAGCGTATTGGGCTATTAAAGCTTTTAATTCAAATCTTGATGATGCTAGTCAGCTGCGAAAATTACAAATAAATGAGTTGAGGAAATAAGAAATGATGCATATGAAAATTCAAGAATTTATAAAGCAAGAATCAAAGAGTTTCATGACAAGAAAATTTTGAGAAAAATATTCGATGTTGGTCAAAAAGTCTTGCTTTATAATTCTCGACTCTATTTATTTCCTGGAAAACTAATATCAAGATGGAGTGGTTCTTTTATTGTGAAACATGTGTATCTATATGGGGTCTGTGATATTGAGAATTCAAAAAATGGTAATATTTTCAAGGTAAACGGACATCGTTTGAAAGCTTGCTTTGATAATTTTTCAATTAAAAATGACTCTATTGAATTGGGTTATCCTTTATATAAATATTGATATATTTTTTTTCTCTCATATTGATTTTGTGTTTCCTTTTGGTATGACCTTTGTTTTGCTAGTTTTTTTCCCACCCCGGTCAAATAGCGGATAACGATACGCAGTGACTTCAGTCGATTCTTTCAGTTTTCCATAATAACTGATATTTGTGTATATATTTGTTCAATTCTTTGCTCTTTCTCCCTTCGTTACATCTCTTCTCATTTGAAAATGGACACCACTCTTGAAAAATTGAAAAATTATTTTCCTACTCTGCCTCAGAATGCAATTACAAAAATTTATCGTGCTAGATGTGCAAGATTGAGATTATTAATGAACCATGAAATTCCTGAAGGTATTTACTAGCTAATTGAAGCAAAGGTCCGATTATCAAGTGAGTCCTCCAATTCTTTCATTTCATACATGCTTAGAACAGGTAAAAACACTTTTGCAAAGAAACATCGTGCAAAACGAGTTAAAATCTGTCACAGATGTGCCAGATAGACTTGTAAAGCAAAATGTCATTCTTTAGGAATAGTATCTGTAAATCGTGAAGATAAAATACAGTTCATTAAGGATGGCCTGAGTAAGAAGTCTTTAAATAATCTTCTATTGACTCTTGAGACGCACCCTAGTGGAGATGTACATTGTGTAATTTATGATTTATGGCCACAATTCCACAAAGAACATGCTCGATATAGTATTGGGAATCTGACTAAAAAAGACCATGTTTGCCAATTTTTAAAAAAAACTAGATGGGAAGCCTATCCCTGACCCATAGAAGGCGTTTAAACTATTCTTGGATGTAAAACCAAGGGAAGATGTGAACCACAATCACAACTACTTGTACATACATATGTTTTTTTTAAATAATAATAATAAGAGAGAGAGAGACTCCAACTGGCCTATATATAGGTGGTATTATTGCATTTTCACTTTCTCATCTATAAATTCTTCTCTTCCTTCCCTTTATTTCTACTTAACCCACACATTCCACAGATATCAAAGTGTATAGAAATGGCAAGTTCCTCAAGTCATCAAATATGAAATATTTGTGTTTTTGGTAGATCTAGTCTTGGGAAAGAAAAAGAGTTTTTAGAATCAGCAAATCATCTTGGTCAGGTATTAACTCCAAGAAAGATTCATTTGGTGTATGGAAGAGGCAGCTTTAGGAAGTAGTCAAGTTTTGAGAGTTGTCCCCAAAGCTTTAGCATAAGGGGACATTATTGGAAAAAAAAATTTGGAAAGGAACTACAAGTCTCTAAAATGTATGATCGAATGAATACAATGTTTAAACATGTTTATGCCTTCATTGCCTTGCTAGGTGGTCTGGGCACACTAGAAAAGATCTTTCATATTTCCTCTTGGGCCCAACTTCACATTCACCATAAACCCATACGTTTGTTAAATGTTAATGGTTATTATGATAAGTTGTTGTCTTTTCTTGATCATGCTGTGAAATATGAATTTCTAACGTCTTCAGCACGATAAATCATAATTTCTGCTACTACTACTGAATAATTGATTGACCAACTACAATCTTTCACTCCTATAATTGATCCCTTCATGAGTCGCATAAATTGGTCAACTAAGGACAGTCGTAAAAAGCTTAGATTGGATTTGAGCCTTCGTTTGTGAAACCTTGTGTTTTATTATTTTGTTTTGTTATTTTTTATATTTGTTTAAGTGTGTTTCAGGTTTGTCAGTGCTCGTTGTTTCAGGTGATATCTTCTATACTCTATCTTTCTACCTTAGAACATTGAGGACAATGTTTTGTTTTGGTTGGGGGGGAGGGGTAGTAGTTGAAAAAAAAACTTTATTGGTTGTGTTTTCTATTTGCAAAACCATTATTACTATGATGGCAGAGTTAAGGAGTTCTTTTGTCAAAGTGACTCTTGAAACGCATCCTAGAAAACATTCTTAACAAGGTCTATTATAATACTTCTTCAAATATTCAGGTTTACAATCTCTCGCATTATTATTTATTGCTTCTGCTCATATACTTATTAAAACAAGTATTTTTAAACCTTCATTTTCACACACACACTTTAACATATGATTGTGGGTTGCATATTGGATTATTACATTATTTATGTTCTTTGTTAAAGGTAACAACTAAAGGAAAGAGATAGTATATATTTTGCAAAAAAGAAGAAGAAAAAAAGATAATAAAATAAATAAAATAAAATAAAAACATAGATAAGTTTGGTTTCGTAGCCTCTCTAAACTAAGCAATTAAGCCCGAAGGGGTGTTTTAACACCTAATACCTTAAAGTCAACTAACTTGGGAGCTATTGGCCCAATGCTTGTTACATGGGTTGAAGAGAAAAGCTTAAGGGAATTAAACATTGCACTATCTACGTATCAGTATCTACAACCCGAGTTATTAAGCTCAAATGGGTGTCTCAACACCTAATGCCTTAAGATCAACTACTTAGGGAGTCATTAGCCGAAAGCTCATTATATGGGTTCAAGCATTGTGTTTTACGTTATATGTATATAAAAAAAGAAAAAACAAAAAAAAAATAATAATCCCAACCCAAGAAAATTAACCTTAAACATTAGAACATAATATTGTTTTCTTCTAATAACAGCCCCATCATCTATGTTTTCATGCATTGAGCACATAAACAAAAGAAGGTTTATCAATATCTTGTTTCAACAATATAAAGCGGATATATATAAATTTAATAAGAGTTTGTTTACATGGATAGAGTAATGGAAGTTAAATGATGAATGCCTTACTTTGGGGAACTTGCAAATTGTTTTTCTATTTTAACGCTTTGATTACTAAAAACTAGTAATAAGCTGGTTGGGGGGTATGACTAGTACTTAAAAGTGCATTTTTATCAAGGTTTTATACCATCATTTTGCACTTAAAGTATCAATAACTCCTTAACTAGAGCATGTTTTATAAAGACAAGTCTGATAATATAAGATACCTTTAATTTATGGTAAATGCTCATTTTAAATGCAGGCATTCTCACAATTCAAAGGATTAATTATTGTGATTAACTATTGAAAATGAAAGGACAAAGAAAAGACTAAGCTTACAAAAAAGATGTTGTTCACTTCAAATTCAAAGGAATTATTATTGTGATTAACTATTCGAAATGAAAGGACAAAGAAAAGACTAAGCTTACAAAAAAGATGTTGTTCACTTCAAATTCAAAGGAATTATTATTGTGATTAACTATTCGAAATGAAAGGACAAAGAAAAGACTAAGCTTACAAAAAAGATGTTGTTCACTTCAAATTCAAAGGAATTATTATTGTGATTAACTATTCGAAATGAAAGGACAAAGAAAAGACTAAGCTTACAAAAAAGATGCTGATTCACTTCAAATTCAAACATTGTTCAGTTATTGGATCATATCTAGAGCTATAGATCTTAGATTTCATATTAATTTATATGGCTGGAAAGATAAGAAATAGGCCTACAAATTTCATGGGTATGGAAAGACCCAAATTTTCCATTTTCAAATTCAAAGTTTGGCCACAAAAGAGAAGTCCGAATCTCTCTTGCAATCCAACCCAAACACTACTCAGAGTTTTACCCGTAACTGGAATTCTAGAAGTCTAAATGATCTAAAATTTGGTGGGTGAAAGAAAAAGACAATTTACAACAAGTTTCATGAGAGGACCAACTCAAATTCGGATGTTAGAAATGAGATTTCATCTAGACAAGAGCATGAGGGCTATCCACCATATCCACCAGCAGCACTGCTCAGTATTTTAGACATATCTCATGTTGTACTGCTCCAAATAATTTGAAATTCGGTGGGTGGAAGGAAAAGACAATTTCCAACAACTTTTATGAAGAACACTTTGGCAAATTCTGATTGCATCAATATCAATTCAGCCAACCAAAATGCTTGAGTGATGCTGTCCACCAAGTCCACTAATCAATAGTTGGCCACTACATCAATTATCAATTACCACATGAATAGTTTTGAATTTTAGCCTATAAAAGGAGGTATTTGCCATTCATTTGGGTATCTTGTTTTCTATATCAAGATCATGTTCTTGCTCTCTCTCTTTATATTTTTGTAATTTTTAAGTTTTGCTTTCATTATTCTCTTGTTCATCCTTTTCATTTCCTTTACTATTCTTCATTAACTTATATCATGTTTATGTTCTTGTATTGTTTCTTTATGCTTTTCTTCTTCATAATGTCTAACTAAGTTAATTATGTCAAAGTGAAAAGGTTTCACTAATGGTGCTAGGATAAGTATAATATAAACTCAATATGGACTTCAATGCTTATATCCTAAACAACTTGCTATTAACATGTCTTATCATTTTTATCTTATTAATTCTTAATACCTTACTTGTTAAATGGTTAATCTAGATTTATGTTGTATAATACTTGGTACATCAAATACTTGATCCTTCATAGTCTTCGGCCGATATAATAATTATGAGAGGAACTTGATTTGTTGTCAACATAAGTTAGCATCATGAATACTTGATAAAATTTATAAGTATGGTGTTATGTAACTAAGATGATTAATATGATCGTGTTGATAATTAATAAAGAGTTTATATCTTACTTATCTCTAATACTATTAGTGCATCCTCTAACCTTGACATTTGTTTTTATCATTGTATAATCTTCACATTAATCTTACAACTCAAAGTCCTCTTTAACTCATCTTCACCACCACCATCATTATTGTTGTTGTTGTTCTTATTATTATTATTATTATTATTATTATTATTAATTTATTATTATT
>NW_011501155.1:0-4454 GCF_000495115.2 Populus euphratica | reverse complement strand
TTATTATTATTATTATTATTATTATTATTATTATTATTATTATAGTTAACTTCCCTATGGTTCGACCTCAGTCTTGTCGGGTTATTTATTACTTTGACACTCCTACACTTGGGATAAGACATCAACTCTTTGATCGTGTCATACTTCTTCTAATACCATTAGTAAAAGCTTTTCAACTTGACATAATAAACTTAGTTAAACATAAAGAAGATGAGAAACATAAATAAACAAGAGGATAATATGATTATACAAGTATAGTAAAGGAAAAGAAAGGCATAAACAAAAGATTAATGAAAGCAAACTTAAGCATTACAAAAATATAAAGAAAGAAAGCAAGAGTATGATCTTAATTTGAAAACCAAGATACCTAAATGCATGGTAAATGCCTAATTTTATAGGCCAAAATTTAGAACTATTGATTTGATGAAAAATTATTGAGCGGGTCACCTCTTGACTTGGTAACAATCCTTATCTTCTTGTCTAAAAAAAATGTCATGACAACTGAATATATAGTCTTCATGAAAGTTCTAAGAAATTTTCTCAGCTTTATAACCAAATAAAAATGAGATCATTTAGACTTCTAAAACTCAAGATATGGGTTGAAAAATGAATAGTGTCTGGTGACATGATTAAAAGATTGATGTCTTCTCCTAAGTGTAGGAGTGTCAAAGTAATAAATAACCCGGCAAGACCGGAGTCGAACCACAGGGAGATTAATTTTATAAATTATAGATAACAATAATACAACAATAACAATAATAACAATAATAGTAACAATAATAATAACAATAGTAGTAGTAGTAGTAGTAGTAATAATAATAATAATAAAAGAAGAAGAAAAAGAAAAAGTTGATAAGAAATTTGAGATGGAAGATTAACGTAAGGATTAAATAATGATAACAATAAATGTCAAGGTTAGAGGATCCACTAATGGTATATTAAACAAGTATAGTATAAACTTTTATTACTCAAATGGAAACCACACACAAATGAGGTTCCAATCAGATTATAAATTGTTAACATGATTATATTAGTTATCTTATTTGAATAATGCTAATACTTGTAAATATTATCAGGCATTCATGATTATAACTTATGTTAACAACAAATCAAGTTCATTTCATAGCTCAGGTGTCGGTTATACCATACAGTATGGGCTATAAGAGTGCCAAGGATTTGTTGTACCAAGTGTTATACAACATAAATCTAGATTAGTTATTTAACAAGCCAAGTATTAAAGAGTGAACAAGATAATAAATACAAAATATGTTAGTATCATACATTAAAGTCCATATTAAGTTTACACTGTACTTATTCTTATACCATTAGTGTAATATTTTCACCTTGACATAATAAACTTACCTAAACATAATAAAAGAAAGAAAAATAAATAAATAAAATAAGAACATAAATAAGATAAAAGTTAACTAAGTAAAGGAAAAGAATTGAAAAGCATAAACTTGATATTAATGAAAGTAAAACTTAAACATTACAAAAATACAAAGAGAGAAAGCAAGAGCATGATCTTGATCTAAAAACCAAGATGCTTAAATACATGGCAAATGCCTTCTTTTATAGGCCAACATTGGGAACTATTGATTTGATGACTAATTGATGAGTGGGTGACCACCTCTTGACTTCATAACAATCATTATCTTCTTTTATCTGCCCAAAACATCATTGATAACGTCAGAATTGGAACCACTTGAAAATATGAAAGTTATAGGAAATTGTCTAAGCTTTCTAGGAAAAAAAATTAAGGTCATTTGGACTTCTAAAACTCTAGATATAGGCCAAACACTAAACAATATGCGGGCTATAAGACAGATTCAGACTTCTTTGTTGTTGCTATAATTTGGACTTGAAAATGGTCTTATTAAATCTTAGGCTCCATAAAAGTTGTAGGCCTCTGTCTTACCTTTTCATCCATATAAAGTATACCTAAATCCGAGAGCTACAGCTCTAGATATGACCCAATTACCGGACAGTGTTCCGGTTTGGACTGTACCAGCATCTTTTTTCTAAGTTTGGCCATCTCTTTGTTGTTTTAATTTCAGTTCTTAAATTCATCAATCAATCATTTTATTTATGTTATAGACCTGCATTTAAAATGAATATTTACCACAAATTAAAGGTATCTTATATTATTAGATATGTTATTATAAAACATGTTTTAGTTAAGGAGTTATTGATACTTCAAGTGCAAAATGATGATATAAAACCTTGATAAAAATGCATTTTTAACTACTAATTACACCCCCCAACTAGCTTATTACTAGTCTCTAGTAATCAAAGCATTAAAATAGAAAAAGAATTTAGAAATTCCACAAAACCAGGTATTCAACATTCAACTTCCATTAATCTACTTAGATAAACAAACTCTCATTAAATTTATATATATGCTCATTAACTCTTAAACAAAATATTAATAAACCTTCCTTTTGTGCTCAATATATCAACACATAGTTATAGGACTTTACTTGGAAGAAAACAAAATTCTTGTTCTAATGTTTAAGGTTAACTTCCTTGGGTTGGGATTTTTTTTCTTCTTTTTTTTTTCTAAATATATGCATGTAAATTAAAATACAATGCATCTTTAACCTATGTAACGAGCTTTTGATAATGACTCCTAGACTAGCTGGTCTTAGGGCATTAGGTGTTGAGACACCCCTACGAGCTTATTAACTCGGGTTGCAGATACTGATACGTAGATAATACAATGTTTGATTCCCTTAAGCTTTTCTCCTTAACCTATGTAACAAGCATTGGGCCAATAGCTCCCAAGTCAGTTGACTTTAGGGTATTAGGTGTTAAGACACCCCTTGAGCTTAATTGCTTAGGTTAGGGAGGCTACGAAACCAAACTTATCTAGATTTTTATTATCATCATTTTTTTTCTTTTTTTTTCAAATTATATACTATCCGTTTCCCTTAGTTGTTATCTTTAACAAAAGAACATAAATAATGTAATAATCTAATATGCAACCCATAATCATATGTTAAAGTATATGTGTGAAAATTAAGGTTTAAGAATACATGTTAATTGAGTGTATGAGCAGAATTAAGTGATAACAATGCATATGCTTTATGAAGAGCTCCTTTACTCTGCCATCCTAGTAACAACAATTTTGCATATGCTTTATGAAATAGAAAACACAATTAGTTAATTTTTTTTTTTAATATCAACTACTACCCTCTCCCCCCAACCAAAATGAGACATTGTCCTCAATGTTCTAAGGTAGGAAGATAGAGTATAGAAGACATCACCTGAAATAACGAACACTGACAAACTTGAAACACATTTAAACAAATATAAGGAACAACAAAACACAATAATAAAAGCAAAAGACACAAAGATTCATAGATGAAGACTGAAATCTAATCTAAGCTTTTTATGGCTTCCCTGAAATGACCAATTTATATGACTTATAGAGGGATCAATTACAGGAATGAAAGATTGTAGTTGGTCAATCAATTGTTCAGCAGTAGTAGGAAAGATTATGATTTGTCATGCAGAAGATGTTAGGAATTCCTATTCCACGGCATGATCAAGAAATGACAACTTATCATAATAACCATTAACATTTAACAGACCTATGGGTTTATGGTGAATGTACAATTGGACTTAAGAGGAGATATGAAAGATCTCTTCCAATGTGCCTAGACCACTTGGTAATGGAATGAAGGCATCAGAATGGTTACATTACATTCATTCGAGTAGACATTTTAGAGACATGTAGTTCCTCTCTAATTATTTTTCCAATGATGTCCCCTTGTGTTAAAGCTTCGGGGACAACCCCCAAAACTTGACTACCTCCTAAAAATATAGCTATTGACACACCTCCCATTAACCCAAGGCTACCTCCCCTATACACTAAATGAATCTTTCTCTCAACTAGCACCTGACCAAGATGATTTGTTGATTCTAAAAACTCCTTTTCTTTCTCAAGACTAGATCCACTGAAATCACAAAAATTTCTTACATGATGACTTGAGGAACTTGTTATTTCTACACACTTATATATTTATTGAATGTATGGGTTGAGTAGAAATGAAAGGAAGGAGAGAGGATTTTATAGATGAAAAATTAAAACAACAATCATATCACCTATATGTAGGCCAGTTGGAGTCTCACACACACTCTCTCTTTTTATTTATTTATTTATTTATTTTTGAAAAAACATGTATATATATAGGTAGTTGTGATTGTGGCTCACATCTTCCCTTGGTTTTACGTCCAAGAATGGCTTAAGCCCTTTATAGGTCGGGGATAAGCTTCTCATCCAGTTTTCTTAAAAACTGGCAAACAGGGTCCTTTTTAGTCATATTCCCAAGACTAAGTCGATCATGTTCTTTATGAAATAGTGGCTATAAATCATGAATTGCACGATGCATATCTCCACTAGGATGCATCTCAAGAGTTAATAGAAGATTATCTAAAGACTCCTTACTCAG